>NW_007726418.1:110013-111839 GCF_000696425.1 Galeopterus variegatus | reverse complement strand
AAAAAAAAAAAAAAAAAAAAAAAAAAAAAAAAAAAAAAAAAAAAAAATTGGTTTTTAAATGTCTAAACTTTAATAAATTCAACATTAATTAAAATATAGGAAACTGACTTAAAACTCCCTCAGACATTAAAAACCTAGTAACACATCACAATTTCCAAAGCATTTTCATGTACATTATTTTCATGTACTGTTCTCCTTCAATTGCGTGGGAACTAAAAAAAATTTTTAATAAAAGGGCAAGGTTGTATCTTGTTCACTTCTGTATCCCCAGCACCTATCCCCAGTGTTGCTCACTGCACAGGAAGTACGCCCCTAACAAATTCTGTATTTTTTTTTTTTCGTGTCCGGCAACGGATCGCAACCCTCAGTGTCACGCCCGTACCGGGCCGGGACTGGCAACGGGATCGCAAACCTCGGTGCCGTGCCCGCACCTCGCTCAGCCAGTGAGCGGGAACCGGTCTGTATGTGGGATCCGAACCCCCGGCGGGAGCGCCGCTGCGCTCCCAAGCGGCGCACTGTAGCAGTGCGCCACCGGGCCGGCCCAAATTCTGTATTTTTTGAATGAATGCACCCCAGTTTGTAGAACAGGACATGGAAGTCCAGAGAGAGAAGGGACTTGATTCAAGGTCACAACGTTATCAAAAGCAGGGCAGCAACTACACTCAGATCTCCCTTAATTCCTACAGCTCAGTGTTCCTGGCATTACCTGCTGCTATGGAAATGGCCAGCAGCACAGAAAGGTAAATCTTTGGTAGGAACAGGGTTTTGAGGGAAGAAGCAGAGAGGGAAAACAAAGGCTATTCCTGATGGATGGGTGCAGCTGTTGGAGTTAAGATTATGAATGACTGATAAAGCAAGGAGACAAAAAAAGAAGTGACACACAGGGAAGACACCAGAGAGAAAGGAACAGAAAGCAGAAAGAAGGGAACAGAAGCTGCTGAGACTTGGGGGGAATAATTAGTCATGACAAGAAAACAAAAGGTAGTGCTTCCTCACAGCACTTGTTTAAGAAAGTGACTTGGTCCCCAAATGCCTGAAGAATTGACTAGGGAGGAAAGTGGGTTCAAATTATTCAGATGCACGCCTCTATCAGGCAGACTCATAAAATGTGAGCACCAGAAGGGGCCTTGGCAGTCATCCAGGTGATTGCTTTTGCAACACAGGACTCATGGCTACTGTGCTCTTGACCCATAGTTGCAAGTCACTCCTCCATAGGCAAACTTCTGCCACTGCTAATCAAGACATTTAGAACATACAACTCTTGGGCCGGCCCAGTGGCGCACTGGATAAGTGCGCCGCTTGGGAAGCGCGGCGGCACTCCCGCCCGAGGGTTCGGATCCCACGTACAGACCGGTTCCCGCTCACTGGCTGAGCGAGGCGCGGGAGCAGCACCGAGGGTTGCAATCCCGTTGCCGGTCCCCGGTCTTTTAAAAAAAAAAAAAAAAAAAAAAAAAAAAAAAAAAAAAAAAAAAAAAAAAAAAAAAGAACATACAACTCTTTCCCAAGTCCCAGCTTAGAGAAAACCAGGTGATAAGCAACCAGTACCTCCCATGAAGACCTAGTTTTGAACATCATCATTATGGTTGACACAGTTGCTCAAAATTTCCTAGAATCTGGGCCGGCCCCGTGGCGTACTCAGGAGAGTGCAGCGCTGGGAGCGCAGCGACGCTCCCACCGCGGGTTCGGATCCTATATAGGACTGGCCGGTGTGCTCACTGGCTGGGTGCGGTGCTGGCGACACCAAGCCAAGGGTTGAGATCCTCTTACCGGTGAAAAAAAAAAAAAAAAAAAAAAAAAAAAAAAAAAAAAAAGAACATACAACTCTT
>NW_007726418.1:77860-110003 GCF_000696425.1 Galeopterus variegatus | reverse complement strand
GTGCGCCGCTTGGGAAGCGCGGCGGCACTCCCGCCCGAGGGTTCGGATCCCACGTACAGACCGGTTAGCTCACTGGCTGAGCGTGGTGCTGACAACACCAAGTCAAGGGTTAAGATCCCCTTACTGGTCATCTTTAAAAAAAAAAAAATTTCCTAGAATCTGCACAAAGGTCTATGAAGACAGAACATCTCTAGGGCATTTACTCAAAATCGCCACAAAAGTTGACCCTTCCTACCTTAGCTAGCTTTTCTTGCAGTCTCATCAACCTATGATACCCACAAAGCACATGAAGAGGACATGTGTTTACATATGTGCATAGATATGAAACTCGCTGAACGTGATTAAAAGGTGAATTTGGAGTTCACCTGTGTTTGTCTAGTGTCTTGAAACTGTGTGCAAAGTAAACCATTTCCTGTGACAACTGCACAGACACCTCTCAGCATTCCTCTATTCAGCTCTCCCTGACACTTTCAAGACCTTAATGGTCTTTCTCAATACTCTCTGTTGCTCAAGTTAGGAGACCAGATGCCACCCACACTCTCTGAAAAGATTTTGAGAAAGCCCAGTGGTCAGATTCTAAATCAGGGAGTAGAACCTTACCTAGAGAGCTCAAATTCCCATGAGTCTCCAGTATCTCACTCTTGGCCAGAGTCCCTGGTAATGAGTAGCTGCCAAGGAATGAAGCAGCAGGTGCCTCCTGAGTTGCTTTCAGGACTACTGCCATGTCCCAGAACATGTTCTGACCCTAGAGATAAGCAGACACAGGTAGGTTTATGAGGGAATTGATGGTTGGGGTGGGGTAATTATAGCTCTGAACATAGCTATCTATTACTGGAGGCCACAAAGCATTTTTTAAAAAGTGGAAAAGGAAGCCAGAGTCTCCCCCAACCCCCAAGGTGAATTGGGCAGAGAAGCAAGACTGCCACCTTACCTTCTTCCCTATCACTTTGATTTCACCTCATTGCTCACTCCAGCATCCAAACCTAACTTGCCAGTGAGTACATGGCAACAGAAGAGAGCACATGCATGGAGATTTTCAGAGTAGACTTTTCTGGGGTCTAAAGATCAAAGAAGCAAGGTTCTGATCATCTTATTACAGAAAGACTCTGGGGACCCTCTGCCCTCAGATGGCTAGTAATGGTAAGGGGTGTGTTTGAAAACATTAAGGACACAGCCTGATGCATAGCCTCACTACTTAAAGTTTGGTCTGCAGATCAGTAGTATCTGTATCACCTAAGAGCTTGTGAGAAATGCAGAATCTCAAATCATACCCCAGACCTACTAACCGGAATCAGCATTTTAACAAGACACACAGGTGATTCCTCTACACATTAAAGTTTGAGAAGCACTGGTTAAGAGTTGTCAAACTCTGACTGGAATCACCTGAAGAGTTTTTAAAACTACAGATACCCAGATCCCACCCCCGATTCTGATTTAATTGGAATAGAATACGTCATGGACATGAAGAGTTTATAAAAAGTTCTGCAGGTTCTGTGTAGCAAATGTCCCAGCCATCAAAAGGGAACATTTCTATCTTATCTAAAAGACTATAGGCCAGAGTCCTAGCCAGGAAACAAGACTCCAGGTGTAGAAGCAGAGGGGCAGAGTCCCCTCTGAAACTATTTCAGGCCTTCAGGTCTCTTCTCCCTCATTCCTCTAAGGTCACCCACCATTTACCTTTTCCTCCTCTTCTGATACATCAAGGCCTGTCTGAGGACCCTCTCCCGGTGCCCAGACTTTGATGTTCTCAGAGTACACTTGTTGGCTGGGTGCCTGACCTAGGAAATTTTCCTCCTCTTCCTCCTCCTTTTTCACCTTCACTGAGCCCCAAGGAGCTAGGGCCATCGCCTCTCTCAATTCAGCAGTCATCTTCTCTGCTCAGCAGGGGAATTACTGTAGCTGGGGGCTGCCCAGCAGAGGTCAAGCCCCATCTAATCTTTAAATTTCAAAATCTTCTTCTTGAGTTTCTTTCCAGAGCCAAGATGAGTATCGTCTACTGAGAAACCAGAAAATATTGTTAGCACTGAGCAGAGATTTGCCTGGATGCCACTTAGCCCACTGGCCCAGTTCACCAGTGCCTAGCCAGCAGAATGCAGTACTGCTCCCTCAAAGAATGGAAGGGGTTGGACTGCAAATATGTAATTTGTTCTCATAATAATCACATTGCAAACAGCTTTATATAACATTTAGTGATTTTTTTTCTGAATAAAAGTTAACATATTTTTATTGTGAAATCTTGGAAAATACAGAAAATGATTAAGAAAAATCACCCCTAGTCTATCTCCAAAGAGATAACCACTATACGTTATAGAATTTAAGATATTTCTTTTAAGGGGAAACCTCCAACCATACTAACAATTTTTATGAACTTTTGTTTTGGACTATGGGGTTACATATTTTCGCAATTATCATCACAGTGTTTTTTAAAAAGGGATATTAAAACACAAGAATTTGTTTATTGCCAAGGATACAAAATAGTGTGAACAAAAGAATCACAAGAATAAGACTGGGAATCTATATATTAACATGTTAGGAGTGGGTGTTTATACAAGGGTACTTCAAAAAATTCATGAATGGATCCATATTATCTTTGAATTCCATTTTTCCACAAACTTTTTGAACTACCCTCATATCTGGGTGGTGTAATTACAGATAGTTTTGAGGATCTGTTTGATTTTTTATTTTTTACATTTTCCATATCTTCCAAATGTCCTGTGAAACTAAATACTACTTTTGACATTAAAAAAAAGATTTTCACATTGCCATTCTTCCTGCTTATTTTTAATTGCTACATAATAACCTATGTTGTTGTTAAATTTTCACTCTCACTGGGAAAGGATCAAGTAAAACAGAAACATACAGAATTAAATACATGTCCTACACACAAATGCACACACACACACACAGAGTAATTAGTTATCAGTGTAGGTGGGACTCCTAGTCCCTTTTCTCTGCATTTACATACATATACATACACCTTCACACATACTACTTATTTTGCAAAAACATACTTTGGATCACACATGTACACTTGTTCAGCAATATGCATTGTTTTTTGAACTCAATTTCCATATTTCACAATAGTCTTAGTCATCTTTCAATACAGTACATATAGAGCTATTTCATTCTAACATGGTATCTAAATTATGGCTATGCTATAATTTACTTAACCATACCCCATTTTGAGCCATTCCTTTAGTAAAAGGAGTTTTTACTGATTCTAGTTTATTTTCTTATTGTTTAAAATTTTTTCTGTGCAAATAGTTTTTTCTTCTGCTGAATTATTCCTTTAGAATAAAGAGGGATTGCTGGTTCAAGAATTTTATGGTTGATATGTATTATCAAATTGCTTTCCAAAAGCACCACACCAAGTCACACCAACACTAATTAACAGTACCCTTCTATCATAGCTAAGCCAGCAGGGTTTTTTGATTGCTCGTTTGTGAATAAAATAATCTTACTATTTTAGTTGTTTATGGAGCCTGAAAATTTCCTTTCTGTTCCCCTTTGAATGTTTTATTAGAAAAAGGTGCTAACTTTTCAGGGCCGGCCCGTGGCTCACTTGGGAGAGCGTGTTGCTGACAACACCAAGTCAAGGGTTAAGATCCCCTTATTGGTCATCTTTAAAAAAAGAAAGAAAGAAAGAAAAAGGTGTTAACTTTTAAATCTCCTTTAGCAGCTATTGAAGTGATCATATTTTTTCCCCTATGTTAACCTACTGGCAACTTACTGTATACGTTGTATTTCTTGGGTAATGCAAAACGTTCATTCCAATGACAAATCTTAATTCTGGAGGATTATTCACTCCAAGACTAGCTTAATTCTACCTGGTTAAAAAAAAAAAAAACCTTAAAACTAGTTCCTCCTTTTGTATAAGCCAGATTATCTACTGTGAGTACTGTCATCACTTCTGATCAAATTCAAATGGACCTCCAGCCCCAGACTAAACAGAGACATTTATCAAAGGCTTCCCTCTCCATGTCCTTTCCCTATATCCAAACGTGGCAATCCATCCCCTCCAGCTACAGGTCCCTCACGGCCCTGTTCCCGGGATCTGCCTGGCCCCTGGCAGTCGGCGTCCATTCTCTCCCGTGCCAGGTGATGGGGCACGAAGCTACCCCGGGACAAACAGGGATGGGGTCGCTGAGAGAAGGACGCAGTGGGCCACGCCTCAGGCCGCCGCCCCTACGATGTCCCCTTCTCCCCCCCGACGTTCGTGCCCACTCCCGCCAACCCCGCTCACCAAGCGTAGCGGAGAGGCCCGGCCCGAGCCCAGTGGCTCTGGAGCAAAACGCTGACGGACCAAGATCTCGGATCCTGCCGGCTAGAGAACAATGACCGGACAGGAAGTGCCTTGGGATGGGCTTCCGGCTCTCCAAGTCGCCAGGCCGGCCTCTCTAGGAATGTCGGAGGTGCTTTCATCTCGATGGGTGTCCAATGTAGCCCCGGACCAGGGATAAAGGCAGAAGTGCTTCGAAGGGTGTGGGTGGACCGAGGTCCTGAGTCTCAGGGAGGGGGGCATACCCAGGCTGGGCAGGGGCACTCAAAGAAGGCGTGCACCCGGGAGCCTGATGCTACAAAGCATCAATCTGTGGCAAGCCTTGATTATTTTCAAAATAAAACGTTTAGGGGGACATTATCAAACAGTACAGAAAAGTTGAATGAATGGTACAACGAATTCCCGTATCCTCCAGCTGGACAGAACAATTAGCATTTTGCTATGTTTGCCTTATCTTTGTATACGTACTTTGAAAGTTGTAAACATCAAAACTCTTTATTCCAAATACTTCAACATGCATCCCTTAAGAATAAAAAGTCTCCAAACTACCACCGTCATCATCATCACAGTTAAGAAATTAACAACTTCCTAATACCATCTAATACCCAGTCATATTCAAATTTCCCCAACTGTCCTAAAACATATTTCCTAATTTTTTTCCCCAAATACAGTTCACACACTTTATTTAGTAATGGCTGTTTATTTTTTTCCCTCCACTTTTTATTTCAAAATGATAGACTCACAGGAACTTGCAAAGATAGTACCCTTAACCCAATTTCCCCCAATGTTTACATCTCACAAAATTATAATATCAAAATCAGGAAATCAACATTGGTACAGTGTGTATACTTCTTTATCATTTTTATCACAAGTGTAGATTTGAGTGACCACCACCACAATCAAGAAAAACAACTGTTCCCTCACTACAAAGGCCTCCCTGGTGACACCCAATCCTCTCCTCCTTCTTTCTCCCACCATCCCTAATTTATGGCAACTACTATTCTGTTTTTCATCCCTATTGTTTTGTCATTTGGAGAATGTTACATGAATGAAATCACGTATCAGTATGTGATCTTTAGAGACCGGTATTTTCACTCAGCACTAAGCCTCTTGAAATTCATCCCGGTTGTTGCAGCTATCAATAGGTCATTCCGTTTTACAGATATTATCAGTTTGTTTTAACCACTGATGAAGGATATTTGGGTTGCCTATAGGTTTTGACTATTACAAATAAAGCTGCTATGAACATTCATGTACAGGTTGTGTGAAAATAAAGTTTTCATTTCTCTGGGATAAATGTTCAGGAGTGCAATCACTGAGGCATATGGTAAGCGCATGTTTGGTTTTACAAGAAACTGCCAAACTATTTTCTTCAGTGGCTGTACCTCTGCATCCTTGCCAGAATTGGTGTTATCATTATTTTTTTATTTTACCTTTTCTGATAGGCACATTGTGGTATCTCATGATTTCAACTCGCACTTCCCTAATGGTTAATGATGTTAAACATCTTTTCACTTATTTGCCATCTATACTTTGGTAAATGTCTGTTCATGTCTTTTGCCCATTTTCTATTTTTTACTGTTGTTTTGAGTGTTCTTTATGTAGTCCATATACAAATCCTTTGTTGGATATGATTTGCAAATATTTCCCCCCAGTCTGTAACATCTTTTCATTCTCTTAAATGGGTCTTTTGCAGAGCAAATTATTTTAATTTTGATGAGGTCCAACTTATCTTTTATTTTTCCTTTTACGGAAAAAAATTTTGATACCAGCCAAGAGTTCTTCATTTAGTTCTAGGTCCTGATGAGTTTCCCCTGGCCACCCCATGGATACCCAATTGCTCCAGCAGCATTTCTTGGAAAGGCTGTCCCTCCCCCGTTGAATTGCATTTGCACCTGTCAAAAATCAACTGGACATTTGTGTGAGTCTATTTCTTTTTTTTTTTTTTTGTCTTTTTTCATGTCCAGCAACGGACCGCAACCCTCAGTGTCGTGCCCGTACCGGACCGGGACCGGCAACGGGATCGCAACCCTCGGTGCTGCGCCCGCCCCTCGCTCAGCCAGTGAGCGGGAACCGGTCTGTATGTGGGATCCGAACCCTTGGCGGGAGCGCCGCCGCGCTCTCAAGCGGCACACTGTAGCAGTGCGCCACCGGGCCGGCCATGTGTGAGTCTATTTCTGACTCTTAGTATCTTACGGCTCTTTAGTATCTTTCAAAAACCACCCTCATCCACTTTTTATACCTTTCATTATGGAAAATTTCATATATACACAAAAGCAGCAAACAGTATAATGAATTCTCAGTACACTCATCAGCTTCAACAATTATCACTCCCTTGTCTTTTTCATCATGACCTTGAAGAATACAAAGCAGTTTACTTACACAACATCCCACATTCTGGATGTTTTTTCTCACGGTTTCCTTTCTTGTTCTTCTGCTTCCTGTATTTCCCGTAAACTGGCAATTAGGTCTAAGAAGCCTGACTGAATTCAGATTAAACATTTTTTGTATTATATCACATGAGGAGGCACATTACATGAACTCAGTCTGAGCAATGTCACACTTTGTTACTTGGTTAAGAGGTAAATGCCAGCTTTCTACATTTGTTAAAGTACATACAAGCTACTTGCATGTTCATGGAAAAATTAAAAGGTAATACAAAGCTTTCCATGAACTTTCTGAAGGTCACTCATATGTTCCTTTGTAATTATTATGTAATCTGGTGTTTCTTCTACAGCATGGATATTAAAGCCCTTTCATATTCATTACTTTACCTTGTAACAACTTTTGTGAGGTAGATATTCTTCCTCCTGTTTAACAGATGAGGAAATCAAGGTTCCAAGAAGTGAATGATTCATCCAAGGCAAGTGGCAGAACCTGACATATCCAGCTATTAAACCTTGGGTCCCATCCAGTTTTCACTCTTGGATATCTTTTATTTTAATAAGAAACCAGCCCCCTCAAGGACCTTTGGGTTTGAACTAATAACATTTATTACAATCGACATACCACTTTGATATTACTCATATTAGAAAACAAAATCCTGAAATTCACGTATAGTTAAGCTGCAGAACCACGTCTTGAGAATTACAACATAAAATTATCAACTCAAGAATACAGTCTGAATTAAACGTACAAATGTACTAAGGGGCACAGGATGAATGCATGACTGGTTCACAGGAGATAATGGGCACTGACTGCCCAGAGGTGGATTCTGCATTGGCTTAACAGAACTTGAAGGGCTTGGCTCTGTGTGAAAAACTTATGTAGTAAACTAATTGCTGGGACAAAATGTTGTTTCAAGAGAAACAAGCCATCACATGACAGCAATGATGAAATGTTAGTTAGAATTGAGAATAACCATGGCAGGAATCATCAGCTCAGCTGTTGGAGTTAAGGGTTTTTCCCCTTGAGCAACGTAGGACTATCTTTCCATTTTGATACTCTATACTTGATAAGTTTCAAATTCAAAGGTTGGAAAATTTCTTGGCATCAATGTTAATGGCTGCCTATAATATTTTTTCCATAATAGCCCAATATTTTTTCCATAAGCAAACTAGGCATATTATCTATTAATTCCCTTACTTTAAAACTGTATTTTTAAAGTCTTCTTGGAGCACTAAATTTCAAAGTAGCTATCCATCATACATCCTTCTTACAAAAATGAGTATCTTTGAGGTTCATGGAGTACCCCTCCTCTTAACATTGATTTGATGAAGAAACTTACATTATGCTATGTTCTAGACTTTGACCATACCTCTTTTATCCAACTTTATTGACAAATGCATGACTTCACAAAGTACTTCCACAAAGATCCTTTTCAGTTAACCCTCACTACAACCCTGTGAGGTAGGAATTATGTCAACATTTAACTGAGAAACTGAGGCTTAGAGGCTGACTTGATAACATTACATAGTTGGTAAGAAAAAGAGCCAGGACCCAAGCCTAGGTCTTCTGATTACAAATTCATTGTTCTGCTTAGGTTCTCCACAAATAGCAGCCTCTTGTTCACCCAACTCCACATCTGACATGTCAGGATCATATTGTCTGTATAGACTTGCTATAGCAATCATGCTATCTTTAAAATGTACACTATACATATTTTCAGAAACAATGTCCACCTTTTAAATACAAAGATAGTTTTGCTCTCATTTACAACTACATCATTATAAGACATAAATCCAGTTTCTTCAGAGTACTCAATCACTCCAAGGTCTCTTTCCAGGGTCATAACAAATGGTCCGTAACAGAGTACCCTTTAACTAGAGTTTGAATTATATTTTGGAATTTGAAAGTCTAGATTAATTTTCTTTCACATGCAACTCACTTGTCTATAAAAGCATACACCATGAATGTTTTTCCTCATAAGAACTATGTATCATTACAGTTACTTGAGTAGGTAGAGATTCTATTCCATTTTACTCATGACACTAGGTTTTATTAATCTGTATCTTGGACTCACTGGTATTTTGTAGCCAAGAGAATTCTTCCAAGGTATGGATTTTTTGTTGAAGATGAAGGTTTGAAGTCTGAGAGAATTCTTTTTCAGACTCATCACATTCACAAGGGTTTTCATCTGTATGAATTTTCTGATGTACAGTAAGGTTTTTTCTTTGCCTAAAAACCTTATTACAATCATTACACCCATAGGGTTTCTCCCCTGTGTGGATTCTCTGGTGACCAACCAAATTCCTCTTAGAAGTAAAGGATTTCCTACATTTCTCACATTCATAAGGTTTTTCCCCAGTGTGCATTCTCTGATGTACAACAAGGTTTTTATTCTGACTAAAGTCTTTTCCACATTCATTGCATTTATAAGGTTTCTCTCCAGTGTGGATTCTTTGATGTACCATAAGATTTCTACTTGACGTAAGGACTTTTCTACATATATGACATTCATAGGTTTTTTCCCCACTGTGAATTCTTTGATGTTCAATAAGGTTTCTGTTGTAAGTAAAGCCTTTCCCACACTCATTACATGCATATGGCTTCTCACCAGTATGGATTCTCTGGTGGGCTACAAGGTTTGAGCGGTAACTGAAGACTTTCCCACAGTCATTACATTTATATGATTTTTCTCTTGTGTGAATCCTCTGATGTCCAATTAGGCTTTTCTTCAGAATGAAGCATTTGCCACACTCATTACACTCATAGGGTTTTTCACCACTGTGGATTCTCTTATGTTCAATGAGGTTTCTGTTCGAACTGAAAGCTCTTCCACACTCACTACATTCAAAGGGCTTTTCTCCAGTGTGGATTCTCCGATGTACAAGCAAGCTTGAATTATAACTGAAAGCCTTCCCGCAATCCTCACACTTGTAGGCTTTCTCCTGCGTATGGAGTTTCTGATGGACCATGAAACTTTTGCTCATAATAAAGGTTTTCCCACACTCTAGACATTCATATGGCTTCTCCCCATTGTGAAGTCTCTCATGGTCAATGAGGTTTCTGTTGGAACCAAAGACCTTGCCACAATCTTTGCATTCATACAGATTCTCTCCAGTATGGAATCTCTGATGTAAAATGAGGCTCTTCTTCAAAATAAAAACTTTCCCACATTCATTACATTCATAGGGCTTCTCCCCATTGTGGAGTCTCTGATGGTCAAATAGGTAAGCACTCTGAGTGAAGGCTTTCCCACATTCAGTACATTTATAAGGTTTCTCTCTGCTATGCATCCTCTTATGGTCAATGAGGTTTGACTTAGAACTGAAAACCTTCCCACACTTTTTACAACCAAAGGTTTTTTTTTCTGTGTGGACTCTCTGGTGTAAGAGGAGGCTTTTACTTCGAATGAAAACTTTTCCACATTCTTTACATTTGTAAGGGTTCTCTGCACTGTGGAGTCGCTGATGGTCAACAAGGTAAGTGGTCTGAGCAAAGGTTTTTCCACACTCATCACATTTATAGGGTTTTTCCCCAGAATGGATTCTCTGGTGCAAAATGAGGCTCTTCTTCAGAATGAAAGCTTTCTGACACTTGTTACATTTATAAGGTTCTTCCCCTTTATGAAGCCTCTGATGGTCAATGAGATAAGCATTCTGAGAGAAAACTTTCCCACACTCATTACATTTATAAGGTCTTTCCCCTGAATGGCGCCTTAGATGTATAATAAGGCCTGAGTGCCTATAGAAGCCCTTTCCACACTCCTTACATTTGTAAGGTTTCTCCCCAGTGTGGATCCTCTGATGGTTTAGAAGATAAGCACTTTGAGAGAATGCTTTCCCACATTCATTACATTTATAAGGTTTCTCCCCTGAATGGTTACGTAAATGCATTAGAAGGCTTGAGCGCTGAATAAAGCCTTTTCCACATTCCTTACATTTATGAGGTTTCTCGCCAGTGTGGATTCTCCGATGGTTTATAAGATGGGAGATTTTATTGAAATGTTTACAACATATATCACATTTATAAAACTTCTTTCCTTCAGTACCTAGTAAACTTTCAGAAACAGCTGAACCTAAAGTCAAACTGTCTCCAAATTCCTTCCACTTCTGGCCACGTTTTTCCAGTGTAGTCCTTTTCTTCTTGTCTCGTTCACAAAGGGAACCATTCTTCACTGTATCTACCCTTTCCCCTGTTTCATTTCCCCACTGACTTGCCAAAACTTGCCATTCACACTCTTCCTCAAATTCAAGGACCTGGGGAACACATCCTTGAAGTCTTTTTGAAGTTCCTTTCTGAGAGTCTGCTCTTTGAGAAATACTTGGCTTTGATGTCACCTCCTCATTTTCAGTCATGGCATCCCACTCTGGGAAAAGGAATTAAAAATGCAAATGTTACTGGGTCCCAATGTTTGTGAGAACAGGATCTTCAAATAACTTTAAAACATGCTAAAAGGTTACACTTTTATATGCAAACAAAAAGGAGAAACTTTTCATTGAATGAAGGTACAAAACAGAATGCTACACTATCAGGATACTGTAAATTGATTGACATTCAACTTGCTCTGAGATATTCCTAAGTTCTTTGTCTTTAGGAAGCAGATGGAAAGATACAAATGATGCTGAGAAAACAGACACAAGGAAGAACCAGAAAGAGAACATGGGATCTTATGTAGGTATTTCAGATTTGAGGCTAAGGAAGCTGGATAGAAGAGGAAGAACCGTTTGGCTTAGAAAGAATTCTCATTTTATATTCTTCGTGTTAGGAAGATAGGAACTTTAAATGAGGGGAAATATACCTAACGACTCTGAAAAGCAATTTTTAATTTGAAAAGTCAAGTGCATGAACACTTTTTAATTAGTTGAAAGCAATTAATCTACAAGAAAAAAATCCATTAAAAATCAACATAATTCTGGGCCGGCCTGTGGCTCACTCGGTAGAGTGCGGTGCTGATAACACCAAGGTCACGGGTTCGGATCCCACATAGGGATGGCCGGTTCGCTCACTGCCTGAGCGTGGTGCTGACACCACCAAGTCAAGGGTTACGATGCCCTTACCGGACATCTTTAAAAAAAAAAAAAAAAAAATCAACATAATTCTTACAATTCATATATAATTCCTCCTATTCGTTTTAAAATTGAAAAATAGAAATTTTAAAATTCATTTCACAAAAATATCATGTCTGTTTTGAACTCCCTTAATTAGACATAAAAGGTAAGAGAGGAAATACAGAATGAAAAGTAAAAAATAGAGACAGAATAAAAAACATAAAAAATCTGTAAAATGATGCTGAACTAATTAATCTTCAAGGTCCCTTTCCACTATAACATTCTCAAATATTTAAAAATTAAAAATTTTTTTTTCCTTTTTGTCTTTTTTCGTGACCGGCAACGGATCGCAACCCTCAGTGTCGCGCCCGTACTGGACCGGGACCGGCAACGGGATCGCAACCCTCGGGGTTGCACCTGCACCTCACTCAGCCAGTGAGCGGCCGGTCTGTATGTGGGATCCGAACCCTCGGCGGGAGCGCCGCCGCACTCCCAAGCGGTGCACTGTAGCAGTGCGCCACTGGGCTGGCCCCAAAATTAAAATTATTTTTATAAAAATGTTTTCAAAGTTAACTTTCAAACTACCAAAGTGTGAGAAAACTTTTGAGCTAGTTCCCCAAATTATCTAGTAAGTAAAGTCATGTGAATAATAGTTAACATTATCTTACCTTTGAATACAACAATACTTTTGGTCTACCTAATAGAGACAAAAGACACAGGAAAGGAATGTAGCTATTTTATTTCATTATAAGCTTTAAGTTTATGAGAGGGTGAGGATGGGAAACTTCTAATAAATATTAACATGAACTATGGACATTCTTAGGTCAGGCCCTCATATCTCACCTGTATTGTAATTATCAGTGTAAATGTCTCTCTCTCCAACTTCTACGTACTTTAAGGCACAGGCTAAGCCCGATATGGGAGGTTCTCAATATTTCTTGAATACTTTCCTTCAAATTCTAGTCCTATCTCTTGAACAAGATTCCTATGTCATTCTGTATATCAAGATAAATTGACAAATATCAAGACAAATTAAAGCTTAAATGTCAAAGTGAAACAATAAAAGTATCTGAAGAAAATACAGGTGGATTTTTTTTTAATGTATGGAGAAAAAGACCACAAAGACCATAAAGAAAAATATTCCTTGTCATGATGAAGTCTCTCATGAAAAATAGAACCAAAAAAAAGACAAATACTGCCAAATTTGACTACATAAAACATTTTTTAAGGCTTAAAAAGTAGCAATTCATAAATAACACTGAGGGCCGGCCCGGTGGCGCACTGCTACAGTGCGCCGCTTGCGAGCGCGGCGGCGCTCCCGCCAAGGGTTCGGATCCCACATGCAGACCGGTTCCCGCTCACTGGCTGAGCGAGGGGCGGACGCAGCACCGAGGGTTGCGATCCCATTGCCGGTCCCGGTCTGGTACGGGCGCGACACTGAGGGTTGCGGTACGTTGCCAGACACAAAAAAAGACAAAAAGGAAAAAAAAAATAATAATAAAATAAATAAATAAATAACACTGAATGGTAAACAAATAGGAAAAACGTATGCAACACGTGACAAAAGGTTAGCAGTTCTAATATATAACAGATATATACAGGAAGAATATAAATAGGAGTAAAATGACCAATAAACATATAAAGAGATTTCCACAGCACCAACAGTCAAAATATGAAAAACAAACAAACAAAAGATAGCATTCTCCATCCACCTAGCAAAGATTTAATTAAAATATTTGACCAAATCATAAGCATATACAGGGTAAATGAGCCCTTTTGAACTCTTTTTGTGGGACTTTAACTGGTACATCATTGGGAGAAAGCAGTTTGGTAACATGTATCGAAGTATAAAATCTATAGAATGTCTGACCCACTGTCACCACTGCTGAGATACTAAAGGATATATTCTCATGAGTGTAAAAATATACAGTATAAGTTACTATGAACAATAAAATAATAAGGCTGTTGGGTAGAAAATTAATACACAAAAATATCAGTATTTTCATATAAACAAACAGTCAATTAGAAAACACCAGAAAAGACTCCAATTCCAAAGAATAAAACTTATGAAAAATATGCAAGATCTAGATAATTGGAGTCAGAAAATCAAGTTCAGAATAATTGGAGCTGGAAAAGACTCCAATTCCAAACAATGTTATCAGAAATATGCAAGATCTAGGAGATTTTAAAACATGCCTGAAACATACGAAGGCAGTATAGAAAAAATGGAATGGTATGTAATGTTCTTGAATAGGAACATTCAGAATCATGAAGCTGTCAATGTAAAGTATGATAACCAAACAACGGAATACTAAGCAGCCATTTAAACTGATACTATAAATCTGTATTTCAGTCAAAATTAGATCTTGTAGCTGATTCCTTTGTTTTTAATGTCTATTTCTCCAAATAAAATCCTGTCTTCTTCAAGTTCCAGCACAAATGCTACCTCTTCTATGGCCTTCCCTAATTTCTGAGAACGGAACTGGCGGCTTTATCCTCTATATTTCATCACACCAGGCTTATGTACTCCTAGACCAATTATTTTACTCTGCCTCGTATCTGTTTATTCTTTCTATATTCATCTCCCATACTGTGGTGAGCTATTTAAGGGTAGAATCACACCATTTTCATATATAATGTAGTTGCACTACATTATAGGTATTTAATGTTTGTTTGAAGCATATATGGCTAATAAAATTTTTTTATTCTTATTTTATTATTACCAATCAAAGAAATATACTTTAGAATAAACAGACATTATAATTTTAAAATATTATATTAGCAACAATTTAAAAGAATGGAATTACTCAGTGCAAATGAGGGCAGAGCAAAAGGAGTGTTCTACGTGCTCCTGATAAGAGCAGAGAAGACAGGAATCTCTTGGAAAGCAATTTGGCAGTATGAAGCAAGAGGCTTTAAGCAATGCAAACACTTAGGCCTAATAACTATACTTCTAAAAAAGAGTAAGAATGAGAAAGAAAGGCTTTAGGCACAGAGATAGATGATTATTACAGCAATTATCCGAAACAAGGAAATGGCTACCTGCATTATGGTACAAATTATGTAGCCAATACAGACAATATCTGCAAAAAGTTTGTAATATGAGAGTGAGGAGAATGCAAGGAAAGCAAGCAAAAAACTGTATACACAAACATATATTTGAACAATGTAAAAAAAAATCTGAAACACATAGAAGAAAACAAAAATATATCAAAGTGTTGACAGTAATTATCTGCAAATAGTGGGGTTAAGGAAGATTTTTTTTCTTCTTTCTATTATTCTATGTTTTCCAAAATAAGTATATACTACTTTTATAATCAGAAAACAAGTAAAGGCTGATGAAATAAAGGTAGGAATTATGAGAAGATAAGGTCCTTACCTAGGGAGGTCACATTTCCATAATTCTCCAGCATCACATCCCAGTATAAGGCCCTCTGAATTGGGCCCAGACATGCCCATTCCTCTGAAGTGAAGCATACTGATACCTCCTCAAACATCACCAACTCCTGAAATAGCGGGTGTGTATGAGGTTACCAATGTCCAGGAGCTCCCCTTCTGAAAGGTTCCTTTCACTTCTGGGGAAGTGATACATTGTGAGGCCATGAGACAGAGACAGGCAATGGATATCAGGGAGATATAAGGAGATCCCATGTAAAGTGTTTCTTCCATTAGCAAGAAACCTGATTTAGAGATGGGAACTGACAGGAAACCCAAGCACTACGGTTAGAGAGGGTACTTCAGCCACAATGAGGTAGTGCATCAAGGAAGGAAAGAGGATGCAAACCTTACCTGAGGCTGGGCTGTTAGGAGCATTAGTGCCATCAACTGATTTCTTGGGTTCTCTTCCTGGGATAGGGCAGAAGCTTCAGGAGCAGGAGAATCTGAGGAAGGAGAGAAAGCTGCACGTGAGATTACTGCTGCTACTACTTACCACCTCAAGTCTAACATCTCCTATACATTAGCAATTCAGAAAGATCCAGAACTCCCAGGTCTAGGCAATGATGGCTATAAAATGACCTACAAACTTTCTGAGTGACCCCCATGTGAAAGGCTAGAATAACACAAACAGTAGCAATAGGAATGGATACAGGGTCAGAGTAAGCCAGGAAAGGACAAGAGGGAGAACAGCAGCATCAGAAAGATAATGGCATGGTAAGGGATTCCTATACAGATTAGGAGAGGAAGCAACTCCCTGGGAGTACGGGGATGAGCCACAGAAAGGGTCTCGAAGAGTCCAAAGCCAGGGTCACTGAGTAAGTACCATGCTGAGGATCCTGGAGGTTGAACACCATTGGGTCAGTAAGAGGACTTGGGCAAATTTCAGGTGACACGTGGCTGCTAGTGGGTTTGGGAAGAAGTGCTCCTCCTAGAATGTTCATCCCCTCTTGGAGAGTGTCCTGGTCCTGGATAAGGACTGGAACCTGGGAACAAGCAAAACAAAATAAGCTAGCCCTTCCTGTACCTCCAGAAAATGGACTCACCTAACCACCATGGACCTCTTTCTGCCCACAATCTAGAACTGTGAGATCAGAGAGACCCACCTCAAGTATGGAGTAGTAAAGCTTTGCATTGCGAACAATGGAGCTGCCCTCTAGCCCCACTCATGGCACTGGTGACCTCTCTCAGAGGAGACTGTACAGAACGTTGGGTGGGAACAGAAGCCAGACCTGGGTGTAGTTAAGGAGGGAATGGGAAGTAACAAGCAGTAATTAAGAGCATGGATTTTAGCTTCAGATCTATTTTTAGATCAGACTTGGGTTCACTCACATCTCTCCTTATTCACCCCTTTACCTATTCTTCCTGCACCAATACAAGCAATACTAGAGAAGGCACCTAGACACCTGGCTTTACTGCTAGCTAGATGTCTGACCTAAAGCAATCCATTGAGCCTTTTCTGCCTCAGTTTTCTTCTCTCTCAAATGAGGAGGATTGATTAGTCCTCATGTAATGAAATATACAGCTCTAAAATTCGTTTCTATAATTAAAATAAACAAGCCCATCCTTGATGCCACTCCCAAGTTTGAGCTATGATTCAGACTTCTTATATAGAAATCTTTCTACTGGGCTACAAATTTATGGAAAGAAATCTCACATACACAAGAGACTACATTAAGATACCAATCTAATAAGATCTTATCTGAAGCAAGTATTTCAATCTCTTGGCTTGCAGAAGCTCCAGCAGGGGCACATAAGGGGAGGTCTTGCCACATCTGGAAAGCTTCATTCTTTCTACACCACTGCCTTTTATACTCCTTTTATACTTATATCACCATTTCAAACAGACATACAAAAACAATAAATACATATGCTTCTGTTTAGGGAGACACTTATAAACATTATGTTCTTTACATTCTTGAAACAAATTCAGCATTAGCAAGCATCACCCAGGGGTTCAAAGCGGAGTCAATGCTTTTGTACTGATTCTGAGTTGGGCACAAAGACTTCAATCATAAATACATTTCTCTGCAAAGATGGTCTATGGTCTGAATAGCTCATGAACCTGCTTTAATCGGCATTAGGGCTCCTAGAGAGCTATTAATTGTAAATAAAAATCACAGGATCACCCTCTAGCCCAGCATCAATTCTTTCCTTCCCTTCATCCCAACGCCCCCCCCCCCCCCCCCCTTTTTCCCCTGGCCCACCAAGGTCTTTCTTTAGCCCCTCCCCCCGGGCCCCCCCCCCCCCCCCCCCCCCCCCCCCCCCCCCCCCCCCCCCCCCCCCCCCCTCACTTTTACTGCTGGTCCATCAAGGTCTTTCTGTAGCTCCTCTACCAGGGCCACAGCCTCCTCGCCACTCCCAGGGCGATGGAGCTGCACCCAGGTCCGAATCTCTCCAGGCAGGATGTTCAGGAACTGCTCCAGCACCAGCAGGTCCAGGATCTGTGCTTTGGTACGAGCTTCTGGCCTGAGCCACCGGCGACAGAGCTCCCGGAGCCGGCTCAGTGCCTCCTGGGGTCCAGATGTCTCATGGTAACGCAGCTGTCTAAAGTGTAGGTGGGAGGTCTCCCAAACAGAGGAGCTGCTCCCTTGGAAGCTGGTTCCCCATTTCCAAGTATCATCCTTTCCTTTCACAAGACCTTCTTGTCTCAGAGCACTGTGGCCCCAATTTTCTCTTGTCATTGTTGTCGTTTAAGGAGGGCTCTTCTGCAGGTCCCCTTAATCCTTGCTTGATTTCTTCCTTAGAGCTTGGAGGATATCATCTACAAGACCTTAAGAAATCATTGTTAAAGTTAACCCAAAGAAATAACCAAGCTTTCCAGATTTGTCATTTCCCAATAATAAAGTGAACCTCCTTGAATGCAAGGTTCTAGTCCCTGGAGAGTGCTTTGCCTGACAGAACCCCCTGCATAAGACCCTGGGGACACAGACACTAAAGTTACCCAGGCCATGCTAAAACCAAACGCATGAAATTTCTTTAGTCATTATTCACAGGATCTCCTCCATCTAATTACAATAAACTCTTTATCTACTGCTCTAGCAATGGGCATCCTGACCTCTTCTATGTGACTGAGAGCAAGTTCCCTCACTTCTGAGTCTTAGTTTCTCAACCTGTAAAATACAGATAATAGTTCCTACTTTATAGGGTTTTTGTAAGAATTTGATCTCTAAACAAACTTCAAGTTTTTGAACAGTGCTGGTACATGTTAGTTATGATCCTCCTGTAACTAGCACTCTTTCCTATGTTAAGCAGAGTCAAGAAGTAATCACAGTCTTGGGCCGGTCCGGTGGCGCACTTGGTAGAGTGCGGCGCTTGGGAGTGTGGCGGCGCTCCCGCTGAGGGTTCGGATCCCATATAGAGACCGGTCCGCTCACTGGTTGAGCGCGGTGCGGGCGTGACACAGAGGGTTGCGATCCCGTTGCCAGTCACGAAAAAAGACAAAAAGGAAAAAAAAAAAAAGAAGTAATCGCAGTCTTAATCCTGATACATATAAGATAAAATCCTAACACCACCTCAATTAACAAAGAAAGGCTGAATTAAGTTCTGTGTAGCTTCATTGTACATACTTTTAATTCTCTGAAAATATCTGTTAAACAAAATATCTGGATAAATTTGGATAAGGTTTTATTACATAGAACTTAGGCTTATTGCTCTCTAGAAATCATCTGTTTTTTAGAAATAACATTTACTTTCTTGATTACAAAACAGATATCTTGTAAAACCAGAAAACATACACAAAACCAGAAAAAAAATCACTATTGTTATTTTGGATATGTATTTCCAGTCTTTTTACTAGCAACAATTTGGATCACAAGATTGGATGTGACTGTACTGCCCTGTAATTTGCTTTTCTCACATATTATGTTGTGAACATAATATTAAATACAGATGGTCCCCAACTTACGATAGTTCGACTTATAATTTTTGACTTCACAATGGTGCAAAAGCAATATGAATTCAGTAGAAACCATACTTCGAATTTTGACACCATACAACTATTCTGTTTTTCACTTTCAGTACAGTATTCAATAAATACATGAAAATTCAATACCTTATTGTAAAATAGGCTTTGTTAAGAGGATTTTGCTTGTAAGTTGCTGTAGGCTAATATAAGTATTCTGAGCATGTTTAAGATAGGCTAGGCTAAGCTATCATGTAGGTTAGATTTATAAAATGAATTTTCAATTTAATATATTTTGAACTTACGATGGGTTCATTGGACGTAACCCCATTGTAAGTCTAGAAACATCTTCATTCTTTATTATTTTTAAGAGCAGTATGAGTCCATTCATACTTAGTAGCTCCCTGCTGTTAGATATTTAGATTATTTTTAATTTTCCCCTATTATACATAAGGCCACAATGATTAACCTTGCTAATGAATTTTTGGTTATATCTTCACTTATTTCTTCAGAATAAATTCCTAGAAGAAAAATTGTTGGGCTAAACGATACAAATATTTTTAAACTTTCAAGGTTTTAACAATTACATCACCATCAGTAACATATGAAAGCACCCTCATTAATTTTATTTAACACATAGACCCTTAAAGAGTTTGCTTATAACCAAGCAAGGGAGACAGAAATATAAACATAATTCCAATATAATGTGTAAGTATATCTAATAAGAGAACATACAAGCACAGAAGGATTCATGAAAGGTAACTTTGGATTGGGCTTCAAAGGAAAAATAAAAAGATCACCGAAATATCAGGAAAGCCATTCTGGGAAGAAAGAAACTGTATTTTCAAAAGCAAGAGAGTGGCAGTCCACATAGATCTGATAAAAATGGACTTCGCAAACCAGAGAAGTAAAGTAAACTTTGGAGGGCAAGATTGTAGAAGCAGAGCAGAGAGGTAAACAGAAGTCAAATTCTAAAGGCTCTTGAGAGGCAGAATAAGGAGGTGACCATGTCCTATAAGTGATAAGCAACCATTAGAGAGAGGTTTTACTTTATGTTCTTCATTGTTAAATAGGCAATATATTCACTTAGTTCAAAATTTAAAACTAAGTCTGGACAGTTGGCTCAGCAGATTAGTGTGCAGTCTTGTAACACCGAGGTCAATGGTTTGGATCCCCTTACTGGCCAGCCACAAAAAAAAAGCTCAAAATTTAAAATTAGAAAATGCATACTGCATAAAGTTTCCCTCTCTCCATTAATTTCTTATGTACCTTTCCAGCTATTTATGTACATACAAATGTGCAAGTATATTATCTTGTATTTCCCTCTTTTCACAAATGATAGAACACCATGAGTAATCTGCTGCATCTTCCTTTTCAATGTATATTAGAGATCTCTCCTGTCAGTACACAGCCCCTGACCCCATTTGTATGGATGCATGGCATTACTATGGATGTATCATAATTTATCTTCTCCAGCACTGAAGAGACATTTAGGTAGTTTTCAATCTTTTCTTATTATCAACAATATTATATCATAAATAACCTTAGGCATACATCAATTTGCATGTGTAGTCATACATAGCAAAAGTTCTTCAAAGCAGAATTGTTGGGTCAAAGGTATGTACATCTATAATTCTGATACTGCCGATTAGCCCTCATTGGGACTGAACCAATTTACAATTGATACTTCCACCAGCATGAGCTTTATGGGACTGCCTATTTACTTACTTTCTCACCAATACAATTGTCAAAGTTTGGGATTTTTGCCAAATTTCTAACTTGCACTTTGAGTAAATGAGTATATTAAGAGTCATTTATATTTTCTTTTCCATTAACTATTCATAGATTTACTCATGTTTCTATTGGGGTATTGGGTATTGTTAATTTATACACACTCTTTATATCGTACTAAAATTTGTCCTTTACTTACAATGGGAGTGGCAAATTTTCCCCAGTTTGTTATATGTCTTTGTGACTTTTGTCACATGTTCATGTGACTTTGTTTACAGTGGTTTTTGCCATGCAATCAATATTTTACGGCTTCTGGGTTTTGTGCCATAATTAGAAGGCCCTTTCCCACTCTGGGCATGAAGAGAGTCTTAAATGGGGTCAGGATTTTATTTTTGTTTTGGTGGCTGGCTGGTAAGGGGATCTGAACCCTCGACCGTGCTGTTATCAGGGGGTCAGGAATTTATAAGGGAAGATTGATGGGGAAAGTAGGAGTGAATATCAGGGAGGCCAGGTAGATTTTTGCTGCAATAGTCTAAACAATGATTAAGTTCTAAATAAAGTAGCAGTAGAAATAAGACAATTGAGAAAAACCTGGAAATTGATCTGGGGATGATGGAAAGGAATTTTTAAAAAGGATTTGAAATAACTTTTTTACAATAAATTAAAAGAATTCTATTTGCATTTACTTTGCAGATAAAAATAACAAATCCTTAAACATACATTTTGTCTGCTTCTCACAAAAGGTTTATGAGGCAGAAGTTAAAAAGAAAGGGGCTGGCCTGTGGCTCACTTGGGAGAGAGTGTGGTGCTGATAACACCAAGGCCATAGGTTTGGATGCCTATATAGGGATGGCCGATTAGCTCACTTAGGAGAGCGTGGTGCTGACAACACCAAGTCAAGGGTTAAGATCCCCTTATCGATCATCTCTTAAAAAAAAAAAAAGAACAAAAGGCTGAGAAGAGCTAAGTTATTCATCAAGCTATTAAGCTGTGGGAGCAAATTCTGAATTCAGGAATTCCAATTCCAAAAGTCCAAAATAATTCCATCTAAAAGACTTATGAAACCCAAACAACAACTGTTCTAAAACAATGGTTTCCAAACATTAGCTTTAATCTGGCAAGCTGCAAAAAGAGAAAATAACTATACAGTCACTGACGGGCTGGCAATGACTTTTTTGCAAAGGACAGCATTTATTGTTTACAGTCTTAGTACTTAGTGTTAAAATGTATTCTCTTGGGCCGGCCTGGTGGCGCACTGCTACAGTGCGCCGCTTGGAAGCGCGTTAGGGCCGCCGAGGGTTCGGATCCCACATACAGACCGGTTCCGCTCACTGGCTGAGCGAGGTGCGGGCGCAACACCGAGGGTTGCGATCCCGTTGCCGGTTCCGGCCCGGTACGGGCGCGACACTGAGGGTTGCGATCCGTTGCCGGACACGAAAAAAGACAAAAAGGAAAAAAAAATGTATTCTCTTAAGTAATGGTGGTATGGATGGTTTGTTTGCTTTTTAAATGCTATCATATTACAAAATTAAAAGATGACAATTGGTCCATCCCTTAAAAAAAAAAAAATCCGTTCCCAGAAGTTGGGGACCACTGCTGTAGGAAAATATCGAACTGTTTCAAAAGTGCATCAGCCTCAGAGAAAACTGAGGAAGAGCAGAATGGCCTGAGCTGAGGAACCTGGCCACTGAGGCACCTGTGCTCCAAGCCGCAACAGATTCTATTTGACTTGAGCACCAGTCCACAGACACATACAACTCACAGGAACTGCCCTAAATACCGCCCCCGAGCCGGCTGCGTGCCCAAGCCGAGGCTACGGCGTCGACCCCAACACGGAGATGAGGAGATACCGTACCGGGAGTCAGTGCTAGGGAGGGACTGGCGACGGGTGTGCGGTCCTAACAAGCTCAGGCTCCCGTCCCGGGCTACCCTCCGCGCACGCAGACCCGCCCCCGAGCCCACCCCGCTCACCGGGGGCTCCCGCTGCGGCTCCAGCCTTGGGTACCGCCGCCTAGGCGCCAGGCCGCTAAAAGATGACACAGGAATGGGACGCGGCAGCAGCCAAAGTTCAGAATAATGGCCGAGCCGCGGATACCACGACTTCCGGTTGTTCACCACGGCCCCCCACGCCTTCGATCCCCGGCTCTCTAGGAAGCCACATCTCTATGATTCGTTGCTTTTCCTAGAGGAGGCAGGAGGGGCGGAGCTACTGGGTTGTTAGGTCTTAGTTCCAACGAATGAATGGGGCTGCTGCGTTTCAGACCGGAAGGATGCAAAGATGAAAGCCAGGACCCAGGACCTCAGGATGCTTATTGCCTCCGGCGAGAGTTGGACCTTTGTGTTTTAATTTGCATTGAACTTAAGGTTGGTAGAGAGTAATCTTTCCTATGTCCGTATGGCCTAGTAGGTGACTTTTCTGATCTCTTCTTGAACATATGGCATTTCTCACTGTAAATAATAACATGAATTATAAATCACTCCCTTGTGGATTCGCTTACTGTGGGTGTATCTCTTGCCCAAATGATGAGATAATGGAGTTTCGGTATTAAATAGTAGTCAAGTTGAAGCTGCAAAGTCATGTGCAAGTGGGGGGACACCCTCTCTCCTGAAAGAAGTGGTTATTCCAGTTGTCTGTCACCCTGGGTAAAGTTAGGTGAATATAAAGAAAACTGAAACTGTGATTCTCTCTTTGGTCCTCTCTCTTAGGTTTGGACTTCTGGAATTGACACCTCTGTATGGGACTAAGGCTGGAACCAGTCTTAAAAAAGGCAAGGGCCATGTCCATATGGATCCCATATATACCAACTCCTAGCACAAAGCTGAAGGCATACTAGATCTGCCATCTAAGTAGTAGATGAACCTTTGTTGAATGAGCAAGGTTCACATTATTATGTTTATTTCTATATTTTCTCCCCTGGCTTCCATTTAAATACTTGCTTAAACGTTTACTCATTTATTAATTTATTCAACAACTATTAACTAAGTACCTACCATGTTCCAGACACTGTTCTAGCTACTAGGGACATAAATGAAGATGTAAAGTCACTGCTTTCTTGGAGCTTACATTTCTAGTGGGTAGATAGAAAACAAGCAAATACAAAAATGTGTCAGTTAGTGATGATGCTAAGAAAGAAGGTAAAGAGGACCCAACAAAGGAAACTGACAAGCAGCAGCCACCCAAGCAGGAGAAACCAAGAAATAGTACTTTATGGTTCTCAAAGCATGAATGAGTAGATTCTAAAATATTAATGAATGTGGTCCATGCTCCTCCCACACTAAATTATTTTACTTGGAACGTGTGGCTCCCTTCTCCTTCCCTTCCTACCCAAGTAGACAGAGGTTATTCACTATGGTACTAGAAACAAAGGGGACAGACTAGACTGTTAGATAAATAGAAGCCTTGGGAAACTGGAAGACATTCTTGCCTACCAAGTGTTTCTGCCGGGAAGGAAGAAAGGAATGAGAGGAGTAAAATTACCAACTATATTGTGGACCACTGACCAATAAATCTGCAATCATCTATACTCCTATCAAGCAGTGGCCTGGAAGCATGTAACCACAGAGTTATCACCTAGTAAGGATCAGCAATTGCTAATGGTGAGCCCAGAGCTCCAGTTTTGTCATTCAGTTTATGCCCTGAGATTCTGCCTGGTACCCATCTGACAGTCAGGGAACTTGAAGCACCCTCACCCCTGCCCCAAGATGAAAGACCTGGTAACTTCGTGGAGCGATGGTGGTGGGAAAGGAATACCCCATCCTTGACCAAGATGGGACTACATGAAACCTGCATAAGGTGGCCCAGAGAGCATGGATAGTGGTGGAATAGAACACATAGCCTCTGCTTCACACACACACACACATTCCTGGTATTTGGAATTCCCCATGTACAGGTGAAAAAACTAAGCAAACAAGAAATAAATGAGTTTGAGTTAGGCATTTGAGAAGAGAGCGCCGAATCCTAACCACTAGACCACCAGGGAGCGCCGGCATTTGAGAACAGACTGGAGGCAAAGGACTGATAGTTCAAGAAGGGCTGAGACCTCAGAATACTGATAAACTAAAACTAAAATCCCAGTTTGAATGGAAAGGTTGTATTTGTCATCTTTCTATAAAACCCCATTTTACCAGGGTTGTTTTAAATGTGAATTGGAATGTGATTGACAAGGATCTTGTATAATGTCATAAATATATATGTGTGTGTTTTCTATTTTATAGTTTTCCATTCTGTTCTTTATTTCATTTCTTCTGCTTAGATTGATTTTAATTTGGTCTCCTTATTCTAGTTTCTTAAGCTTTCCTCTTTTCTAAGATAGATATTTAGTGCTATAATATCCCTCTAACCACTGTTTTAAAAACATTCCATAATTTTTTTTTTTTTTTTTTAAAGATGACCGGTAAGGGGATCTTAACCCTTGACTTGGTGTTGTCAGCACCACGCTCAGCCAGTGAGCGAACCGGCCATCCCTATACGGGATCCGAACCCGGGGCCTTGGTGTTATCAGCACCGCACTCTCCCGAGTGAGCCACGGGCCGGCCCAACATTCCATAATTTTTGATGTTTTCATCTTCTGAGTCAGTTCAAAATACTTTCTAATATGCTTTTTTATTTCATCTTTGACCTATGTGTTTAGAAGTGTGTCATTTAGTTTTAAAATATTCGAGTTTTTCCAGAAATTTTTCTGTTATTAAATTCTAATTTAAAGGGCCGGCCTGTGGCTCACTCAGGAGAGTGTGGTGCTGATAACACCAAGGCCACGGGTTCGGATCCCAGATAGGGATGGCTGGTTCGCTCACTGAGTGAGCGTGGTGCTGACAACACCAGGTCAAGGGTTAAGATCTCCTTACCGGTCATCTTTAAAAAAAAAAAAAAATTCTAATTTAATTCTATTGCGGTATTGTTCTGCTGTTGCTGAGGAAGCGTTCCTTAAGTGTCACTTAGGTGAAGTTGGTTGGTGGTATTGTTCAAAATCACTTTATCTTTGCTTATTTTCTACTTATTCTATCATTTATTGAGAGAGATGTATTGAAATCAACTATAATTGTGGATTTGCCTGTTTCCTCTTGCAGTTCTATCAGTTTTTGCTTCGTGTATTTTGAAACTTATTAAGTGTATAAATGTTAAAGATTATTATGTCCTCTTGATGAATTGACTCCTTTTCATTATGAATAAACTTTTTGTTTGTGTATAAAGCAAACTTTATTATGACAGCATTTGAAGGAACTAACCTCATGTATTAGTCTATAACAAAATACCATAGACTGGGCGACTTAACAGACATTTGTTTCTCAGTTCTGGTGGCTGGAAAGTCCAAGAATCAATATGGTGGTAGATTCGGTTCTTGGTGAGAGCCCTCTTTCTGGTTTGCATTCTCATAATATCTATAAAAATGGAATTATATTGCAGTCAGTTTAGTTTTATTTTGTTATTTTCTTTTTTAAAACTTTTCTCAGGAATAACAGGAAGTTTCAAAAATAGTTAAAAGTAATGAGCTCCTGTGTACCTTTGCTCAGTTTCCCCCAGTGGTCACATCTTGCATAACTATAGTACAATATCAAAACTAGCAAATTGACATTGTTATAATCCATAGAGCTTATTCACATTTCAGCAGTTTTATATGCACTTACTGTGTGTATGTGTGTGTGTGTGTGTGTGTGTGTGTAGTTCTATGCAGTTTTATCATATGTGTAGCTTCATGTAACCATGACTACAATCAAGATACACAATTACCATTACCTTAGGACTCTCTTGTGGTATTTCTTTATAGCCACACCCACCAAAACCTCCCCCCACCATCTCTAATCCTTGCAACGGCAAATCTGTTCTCTATTTCTATTAATTTTGAGAATGTTATATGCATGGAATTATGCAATGTGTAATTTTTTCACATTGGCTTTTTTCATTCAACATAATTCCCTTGAGGTTCATCCAAGTCGTTGTGGGTATTAATAGGTCCTTCCTTTTAATTGACACATAGTATTCCATGGTATGGATATACCATAGTTAGTTTTAACCATTTATCCATTCAAGGACATTTGGGTTGTTTACAGGTTTTGGCTTTTATAAATAAAGCTGTAATGAACATTCACGTAGAGGTTTTGTGTAAATATAAGTTTTCATTTCTCTGGTATAAATGCCCAAGAGTACAACTGTTGGGTCACATAAGTGCATGTTCAGTTTCACAAGAAACTGCCATATGTTTTTCTAGAGTTCTTATACCACTAGCAATGTATGAATGATTCACTTCTGCACATCCTCGCCAGCATTTTGTGTCATTATTTTTCATTTTAGCCATTCTGATAGGTATGTAGTGAAATCTCATTGTGATTTTAATCTGCATTTCCCTAGTGGCTAATGATGTTGATCAACTTCCCTGTGCTTATCTGCCATCTGTATATCCCCTTCAGTGAAATATCTTTTCATGTCTTTTGCTCATTTTTTAATCAGGTGATGTGTGTTTACTGAGTTTAGAGGGTTCTTTGTATATAGTAGATATAAGAAATGGCCTTTTTTTTTCCTTTTTGTCTTTTTTCGTGACCAGCAATGGATCGCAACCCTCAGTGTCGCACCCGGACCGGACCGGGACCGGCAACGGGATTGCAACCCTCGGTGTTGCGCCCGCACCTCGCTCAGCCAGCAAGCGGCCAGTCTGTATGTGGGATCTGAACCCTCGGCGGGAGGGCCGCCGCGCTCCCAAGCGGTGCACTGTAGCAGTGCGCCAGCGGGCCGGCCCCAGAAATGGCCTTTTAAAAAATCCCTGGTCATATTTTTTCCTCAGAAATCTACTTTGTCTCATATCAATATAGCCATTCGTTTTCTTTTTAATTAGGGGTAGCATGATATATCTTTTTCTATCCTTTTAATCTACTTGGATCTTTATATTTAGTGCTTCTCTTGTAGGCAGTATATAATTGATCTTGTGTTATCCAGCTGGACAATTTCAGCTTTCTAATTGAGGAGTTTAAACCAGGACTTGGCAAACTTTTATCTACAAAGGGCTAGATAGTAAATATTTTATCTCCTATATAGTCACTTTCCCAACTACTGTATCTTGCCATTGTAGCATGAAAGGAGCCATAGACAGTTTATAAATATTTGGGCATGGCTATTTTCCAATAGTATTTTATTTACTAAAACAGGCAGTGGACAGGCCCATAGTTTGCTGACCCTTGGTTTGGATCATTTACATTTAATATGATTATTGATATGACATTAAGTCTGTTATGTTGGTCTTTCTGATTCCATTATATCTCCTTTTTTGATAAGCTGTACTTGTTATTTTAATGATTACTTTAGGATTTATAGGACGTACCTTTAACTTATTAATTTACCTTCAAGTGTAAAGCAGCAGTTCTCCCCTGGGGGCAATATTGAGAGATATTTTTGACTGTCATGAGTGGGGATAGAAGCTGATAAACATTCTGCAATGCAGAGGACAGCCTCCCAACAAAGAATTATCTGATCAAAAATGTCAATAAGGGCCGGCCCGGTGGCGCACTGGAGAGTGCGCCACTTGGGAGCGTGGTGGCGCTCCTGCCAAGGGTTCGGATCCCATGTGGAGACCGGTTCCCGCTCACTGGCTGAGCGCGGTGTGGGCGCAACACCGAGGGTTGCGATCCCGTTGCCAGTCCCCAGTACGGGCGCGACACTGAGGGTTGCGATCCCGTTACCGGTCAGTAAAAAAGACAAAAAGGAAAAAAAAATGTCAATAAGGCCAAGGTTGGGAAAATCCTTATTTCCATCTAGTGTCATTTTTCTTCTGCCTGAAGAACTTCTTTAACATTTCTTGTAGTGCAGGTCTGCTAGTGATGAATTCTACTAGCTTTGTAACATCTGTTTTTGAATAATATTTTTGCTGGTCTTGAATTCTAGGTTGGCAGTTTTCTTCTTTTAGTACTTTTTAAAATTCTGCTCTACCGTCTACAAGCTTACACTGTATCCAAGAGAAATCTGTTGTGATCCTTACCTTCCTTACTACATACCGTCTTTTTGACTGTTTTGAGCAATTTAATTATGATGTGTCTTGGATTTATTTATTTATTGATAAATCCAAATTCTTTGGATTTATTCTATACCTTATTGTTCTCCACTACTAAGACAAGTCCTTTCTGAATACTCTACCCAATGCACAAAGGAATTGACATTTTTCAGCCTGGCTTATGAGAACAGACATTACTCCTGGCTGTTTTTGTCCCTCAAATAGTCCCTTTTGCACCATTCCCTCTAATCCTTTGGGATGGATCTTTCCCTGGCCTCAGATAAGTTTCCTCATATACATATATCAATCAATACTCTGCTAAATATCCTCGAGATCCTTCACAGATCCCCAGAATTCTCTGTGCAGTTCTCCCTCCAGCACTCTGCCTTGTGAACTCTATCTGCGTTGGTTTCCTTAGATTCCCAGCTCTGTCTCTTTGACTCAGGAACTTTGCTAGGGTCCACCTGGGTCCCTCTTCTCTGTGCTGCTGTCTTGGGAGCTCTCTCAAGACAATAAGCCACACTAGGCAAGCTGCCACCACTGACCCAGGGCCCACTGGGGTCCTGAGGTGTGGAGCCGGGGGAAGCCAAATCCAGCCGCAACCAAGTAAAGAGCACACCAAAAACACCATTTTCACGCAGGTAGCCCACCACAGCCACCGCAATTGCCATGGCTGCTGCAAAATTAACTAGTCTCTATAGCAGAGTCACAGCCACAGGGCAGATGGCACGCCAGATTGCTAACATCCATGCATAACGCACTTTTATAGTAGCTTAAAAGAGTCCTAATCTGAATTTAGACATTATCTTCTTTGTAATATTTTTCACAGGACAGATGATTAAACTTAATTAAACTTCAGGGCCCCGCCAGGGTCCTGTAGTGTGGAGCCAGGGGAAGCTGAACCCAGCCACAACCAGGTAAAGAGCACACCAAAACTACCATTTTCACACGGGTCGCCCACCATAGCCACCGCAATTGCCATGGCTGCCACAAAAGAAGCTAGTCTCTATAGTAGCAGTCACAGCCACCATGTAGATGGCACGCCAGACTCTTAACTGCATTTGACACAAGGAGAGGCACCAGGCAAAAAAAAAATTAGAAGAGGTCCTCTCTCTCCACAAAGTACACTCCAGAGTAACAGAAGTAGCATCTAATTTATAATAGGGGAGGACTTGATCACACCTGTCTCAGTACTGGACAGATCATCTAGGCAACAAACCAACAGAGGAACAGTTAATCAGAGAACAAATCTATGGTTATTAGAGGGGGAAAGGGGAGGGGAATGGCGAGACATTCGATAAGGGGCATAAAGAATAAGTATGATTTGTTAGAATGAATATACTAAAAATTTTTAAGTCGTCAGGACACTTGTAGGGCTCACTCATTTGCTTCCCATCAGAGATCATAGTATTGTTGCTGATATCCAGTATCTTAAAAACCATTATTTCATACATATATTTTATTTAGGATTTTTATTTCAGGCAGGAGTGTAATTCTAGTCCTTGTAACCCTTTTATGGCCAGAAGTTTAATATTGTCACTTTTTAATTGTTTTATTCTTAACCCTTTAATTATTAGAAGTGTGCTAATTTCCAAATATGTGTGATTTCGATTTCTATCCTAATTGCATCATTGTATAAAGGGCATTGTGCTACACTGTCTGGATTCTCCTTCAGATTTTCTCCCACCCCACCACCTTGCTAGAGGCGGTGGCTGAAACCCCTCAAATGTCAACCTTCTCCAGGAACTATCCTCAGTTGAAGTCCCCCTCACCCAAGGACATGCTTCTCTTCAGGCTGGCAGGGGTACAAAGGCCCAGACCTCTCATCTCAAGTTTGGACAATTCTGAAAGTCCATCCCAGTCTGACCAAGTCGGAAGCCTTTGTTGTGATTCAGCACAGCTAACTTCTCTCACTAATCCTTTCTTTCCTCTCTCTACAGATGTTAATTCCAGTAACATTTACCAATAAATTTTCTGCATTATATCCTCTGTTTGAGTTTACTTGCTGAAAAGTTCAACTTAAGACATTGAAGAAACTTATTTTAAAATGTTTTTTAATTTTTGAATAACTGTGCCAAGTATACTTGGAAATGTGCATGCTCTAATTTGGTATTACTTTCTTGGTCTAGTGTTGACCAAATTTGAACCCCAAACTACTATGAGGATTGGGTCATGACTACAAATTAGTGACTTATTTTCTACTTAAAGCTCAGGACAAGTCCCACAAGCCTCCATGCTGTCTTCTTTTGCTCCTGGCTGACTTTTTTCTAATGTATGCATCCACTGAGGGCATAGTGTTGTAAGCACATGGGCTTCTTGTGGAGATCTCAGTCCCAATTTTCCACCTCTTTTAAGTCCAAGGACTTAAATCCCACCCTTGTATGGCTGATAAAATCCAAGTCTATTGGTTAACAAAACCACCAAACTGCCTTATGGCACCCAAAGGGATCCTCACCCACTTACCTTTCTGCCTTCACTTCCTCTTCATTTTTAGCTCTGAGGATTTACTTCACCTTCTTGAAAACCCTTTGAAAGGATGTTTAACTTTTTTCTTTTTTTAGTTTATAGTCTCCATATATTTTTATTTTCATTTTACAAAACTCCAACATTAAACCATTGTGCTCATGACAGGAAAAGGGGTAGGGTAGCAGGACATGGCATGGACATCAAAGAGGTTCCACCTTCAAAGGACTATCATTCCAAAGCAGAAATTTGTGCACACCCAGTTGGTACTGGAAGAGGACTGTCTAACTTTTATCCAGCATTTCTACGTGTTTTCTAGCCCAACACCTTTATGATTATATAGCTTGCCATATTGTTCTATTCTTTTAAAACTACGCATCTCAATATACATAAAATTAAAATATGAATCTCTGCTAAATTCTTTGGTTAAACCAACACTACAAATGTTACAGCATTTTCTTTCAGATTCAGTAAGCTGGTTGCTAATTTGTCATATGATTATACAAGCTTTTGTTTATGTCTCAATAATTTTATGATTTACAGGTTCTTCTGAGGGAAAACGTATAATCATTATTAAAATAGTCATGCAGAGTCAAGACTCCTAATGGAAATTTTTCTGTGATTCACACTGCAAAAGTTTTATTTTATATTGATTCCTAGGCCCCACTCCAGACATGCTGATGGGCCTGGGAAATTTATCTGTAGGTATGAAATTAACCCCTGTGATTTCCAAATTTGGAGTCCACTGGCTTTAGTTTCAGAGACTGGTTATAGCCTTTGTATGTCTATAATCCATATTGCCAAACTGCACTGTCTAGGTTTGAAGTAATCAGTGGGAGGAGTGGGAACTAGTCGGGTTCTGTATCTATGTTGCCCAGAAAGGAGTCTGCCATCTCTTTTTTCACCCCCCCCCCCCCCCCCC
>NW_007726418.1:53968-77553 GCF_000696425.1 Galeopterus variegatus | reverse complement strand
CCCTCTCTTTTTTCCCCCCCCCCCCCCCCCGCCAGACCTATCTTCTGGAACAAAGTTGGACTTCAGAGAACATGGCTGGTTTTATATAGCCAAGTAAGGGCTACATAATAGTAGAGGTGTGAAACACGGATGAGTCCAGAGAGAGGGGATGGGACAAAACTGGCTATATAAATCCTCCAAGGAAATAACAGAAGGAAAATTTCTAATGGCTACAGAGCTCTCATTTATGTATTGTAAGTATGAAAAAAAAAAAAAACATCAGTGATTTAATAAGAATAGCTGATGTTTATTAGAGGAACTATCACTATTTCCTGCAAAAACAATTTTATGACTCCAGTTTTATAACATCAGAGATGATTAAAGACAGTCTAGTGAATAAAACAATCTAACAATATGAGCATCGTTTTTTATTTATATTGAATGGAAAAAGTCATAAAAGGAAGTCTGTCACTGAAGATAGAGTTGTAATGAAATTTAATCATGGGATTTAGATTCAACAGAATTACTCAGCTACGTAAGGCTCTTTTTGCTTTCAATTTTCTTCCAAGTAAGACTGAACACAGTACATACCATCAAAAATATCTGTAAGTCCAGGGAGACACTTTCCTCTCTAAACGGGATTCTTTGTTGTAGGGTAGATGCTGAACAGATGCCCTATTCCCCCCTCCCTTGCTGAGTGCCCTCCCTCCTCCCTGGGAGGCTGCCCCTGGCCAAGGCGGTTACCCAAGGAAAGGCACATCCCTTTTGACAAACAGAATGTTGGAAGAAGCAGGACACTAAGTAAGGAAGCAAGCACTCAGACACCAGGAGATTAGTCGGTAGATTAATTTATCTACCTAGGCATATCTTGGGTGTGCCCTGAGTTATGTGACCTGTGTGAGGGTTTGCACATAAGCCTGAAAATGATTTATATTCCTGCTTTGATCTGTTTACTATATAACTGCTGTATGTACTCTGCAGTGGTATGGACTTCTTACCAACCAGCCACCATTGGTGCTTCTCATAAGTTTAATAAACCAGTGTCTCTACCTGCTGGACCTCTGGGTGATTTCTTTGGAATAGGTAAACACTATGTGAGTGCCTTCTCAGATTTGGGGCTCCCGCATTACACTTGTCTTACATACTTCCCTTTAATCGAAGCTATATAAAATGGAATTTTATCTCATATCTTCCTCTCAACTAAAAAGAGCATATATATTTTTATTCTACACAGGAGTAATTCTACACAACCAGGATGTCTATGGCTAAGATATTGCCTCTACATATTCCTCAGGAATATTCAGGGTACTAAAAACATAAATGTGAGTGCACTGGAGACCAGCAGATGATAAGAGAGGGATAGGCAATACACAGTAGTCTAGTGATGTATATTTCAAAAGAGCTGGGTTTTTGATGGAGATCAGAGAAGAAATGGCAATACAGAGAGATATATGGGTTAAGCATGAGACAAAAACTAGCAATTGAGGGACTGCAGAGGAAGAACTGCCCTTAGGGAACAGCCGGGTTTCTATCAAAACAAGAAGGTAAAGAAAACACATTCAAAAAGACAGCTCTGAATTCCGGAGAGTATCATGAAAGGGCCTAAGAGGATGGAAAGAGCTGACTGAAGTAACAGCAGGCAGTCCTGGCAGACTTCTGGAAAAAGGTAGGTGATCAGTTCAAGTTATATTGCAGAATATTTATCTGAAAAGGTGCAGGAACTTGTCATAATTTACTCCTGCAGCTCAAGGCAGGTACCAGCCTAGAATATGGGTGAATGCTTCCTCAACGGACTATAATCCTAGCTTGCCTAGAGCAAGAAATGTGAAAATCCCCTGTATTTAGATCTCTGGGTATGAGATAACATTATATCCTTCCTAAAAGAGATTTACTCTTGAAGATCACGAAGTCTTTTAATATAAAGATGAAAAAGAAAGTCTATCTGAAGAAAGAATTTCAGACACTATGACACAGTGATGAGAAAATGTTTTGGTCAGAGACTATCTGCTCAGCAATATAGGAAGTATCAACAACTCTGCTCAGCGATGATATAACAGTCCTATCCCCTGAACACAGCAAATCTGTTCCAGGCCCTCTAAACCCTGTTTTGAACAATCATGCAAAGAAGGACTATTACATGGCAAAATTATGTGCAAACCACTATCTTATCAAAATAGGATAAAACCAGACAATCCTTTTTCACACAAATATACAACCTCCATACCTTTCATTTCTTTCTTTCCAGTAAGAGCAAGGAAGAAATATATAATCCTTAAAACTAAATTATGAGGTACAGAGATAGGCCATAAGTCTCACTCACAGAAGATTGATAGCAGCTTCCTTATGAATCCATGGTCAAATAATTGTCCAGATTCAATTACCTTTCATAGAGGTGGCTACCTAGAAGAATCCCAACTGGTCTCTCACTCACTTATAGAACCACTATGGTGAACAGAGGCACTTTGGTATAATGATGAAAGGATGAACTTCAAAGTCAGATCTGAGCTCAAATCCTGGCTCCAACAATTTACTAGCCAGTCACCTAACCTCACTGAGACTCAATTTTCTTGTACAAATTTTGGGAGGATTAAATGAAATAACATATATCCTCAATAATTCCTGAAACAAAAAAATCACTGTGTTCATAAGACAAATGCATTGGTGCTGGGATTTACTGTATACAATGACAGGAATGGCTGAGTTTAGAACAGGGAGATTCTAAGTGTTCCCAGATGGATTTTGAGCTAATGACTTAAAAGTTTTAAATACTGGTTGAGAATGGTTGAAGGCCCTCCTGGAAGGGTGGACATAAAGAAAGGCAAGGAAGCTGGTGAGCATCTGTTGTACTGACTGCTCAGCATCCTTCCCTCCCGTCTTCTGAAAAAGACTGCTACAATAGAAGATTCTTAAAGTAGAATTAAAGTTGATAAATCAAAGATTGTAGCAATCTTTCCCAGAAGATTGAAAGAAAGGAACCAGATGAGAAAGCTTCAGCTCCTTTCCTCACTTCCTGACTTTGAAGGAGTTGTGTGAAGAAAAGACGCTTATAGCTGTGGCCACTGTCTTGCAAGTATGGGATTACAAAAAATGAAAGCCAATATGCTAAAAATTATAGAGTTAAAATGGAAGTTTGATGAACTTCTGAGTTGCCAAACCAAACTCGGAACAGCTTACCTCTAGACTTCCCCTTAAGTAAACAATCAGTGTTCTTATGGTCTAAGTTACTAGTACTTGTAATTCTGTTCATTACACCTGAAAATATCCTAAATGGTACCTGATGCAAAAGTTCTCCTGAATCACTCTCTAAAGCATTTATTTTATTTCATTTTTTGTCTTTTTTCATGACCGGTAACGGGATCGCAACCCTCGGTGTTGCGCCCGTACCGCGACCGGCAACGGAATCACAACCCTTGGTGTCGCGCCCGCACCGCGCTCAACCAGTGAGCGGACTGGTCTCTATATGGGATCCGAACCCTTGGCGGGAGTACTGCTGCGCTCCCAAGCGCCGTACTCTACCGAGTGCACCACCGGGCCGGCCCTCTAAAGCATTTAGAAGCACTGTTCCAATGTCTTATTCTTAAGAGATCATTATTTACCGTGTGCCAAGCTTGTCATACATTGCATGTATTATCTCATTTAATCCTCACAACAATCCTGTGAGGTAGGTAGTTATTACCTTTCCACAGGTAAGTCTGAGGCTTGGAGAAGTTAAAGGACTTGTCCAAAATTGACAAGCTAGTACATGGCAGACCTGGGGTTAGAACACAGATCTCTCCAACCCCAAAGTATGCCCTTTTAGCTACTAAGCTCTACATAACATGTGAAGGCACAGTTTTCCATGTTTTATATTTAATGGTGACTGTATCTAATTAAAGTTTTTGAGCCAATAATTGTTTCAATTTTATAAGGGTATATTTTTTTCTGGTTGTCTAGACATATATTAAAAAGGAGCCTAGGTAATTCTCCATCATCTGCAGATCCTTCCATAACCGTAGGAAAAAGGGATGCAGTAAATATTTGCTCTGTTCTTTAAAAGTGGTTACAGACTTTGTTGACAACTCTACAGTCAGCTTAAAACTGAAAAAGACAAAGGATTGGTGTTTACGATTTAGAGCCTAAACAGGAAGCAGGCTCTAAAAGGAAGTGACTTGCTCATGGTTCCACTGCCTCTAAGTGCCATCATCAGGGTGCAATCCCAGGATTTTAGACTCTACATACTGTGTGCCATTCATAACATTGTTGAGTGAAAATGACCATGTACTCACTGTATTTAAAAAATACTGTACTTTTTTCCTGAATATAAAAGTAGTACATTCTCATTGTAGAAAATCTAGAAAGAATAGAAAAAAATAGAAATCACCTATAATCCTATCACCTAGAGATAATCCCTGTTTACATTTTGGTTTGGTTTACTTCTGCCCATTTTTTCCAATGTATAAATTTTTTTTTACATTTGGATTATATGTTTTTTCTTTATCTTCCACTTTTCAAAATCATTTTCCCAAGGCATTAAATATTCTTTTAAAATGTTTTAAATGGTTTTAAAACCATCACACGGATAGAAAATCATTCATTTAAACCCTGTACTGTTGAAAATCTAGTTTTCTTTTTTCAGTTATATACAATGCCGGCATGAATATCCCTTTTGTTAATCTCTTTCTACTTCTAATTATTTTTCCTGATATGGATTCTTAAAAGTAGAATTAAAGTTGATGACACTTAAAAATTGCTTTTCAGACAAGTAGCAATTAGCCCTATTACCAGAGATATTTGTTATTTATGAGGTGTCTTTCTCCTCATTGTGTTTTCTCTGGTGTTGAATAAGCTGTGAACTATAACGATAGGCTTTCCCACACTCAGTACATTTATAGGGTTTCTCCTTAGTGTGGGTTCTCAAATGTAGAATAACTTGGGAAGTCTGCCTGAAGGTTTTCCCACATTCATTACATTTATAGGGTTTCTCTCCAGTGTGAACTCTCTGATGATCAATAAGGTTTCGATTAGAAGTAAAAGCTTTCCCACACTCATTACATTTGTAAGGTTTCTCTCTACGATGAAGTCTCTGGTGCTCATCAAGTGTCTTCCTTAAGATGAAAGCTTTTCCACACTCATCACATTCATAAGGTTTCTCCCCAGTGTGAATTCTCTGATGGTCCATAATCTTTGTATTAGAACCACATGTTTTCCCACACTCCTTACATTTGTAAATTTTTTTTCCTTTGTGCATTCTCTGATGTTGAGTAAGGTTTGAACTACGGCTAAAGGCTTTCCCACACTCAATACAAGTGTAGGGCTTCTCCCCAGTATGAACTCTGTGATGTGAAATAAGGCCTGAACTCCGACTAAAGGCTTTCCCACACTCCTTACACTCATAAGTTTTCTCCCCACTATGGATACCCTGGTGCCGAATAAGGTGTGACTTACCACTGAAAGATTTCCCACATTCATTGCACGTGTAGGGCTTCAATCCAGTGTGGATTCTCCGATGAACAACTAGGTTGGAGCTATGATTAAAGGCTTTTCCACACTCCTTACACTTATACGGTTTCTCTCCTGTGTGGATTCGTTCATGAACTGTGAGGTTTGCACTCTGACTAAAGGCTTTCCCACACTCAGTACATACATACTGTCTCTTTTCAGCCTGAATTCTCTCATTTGTTGAAAGGTCACAGGACTGACTGTCTTTTACAGATTCTTGGTCACTCACTTCTGTGAGTGTTTTATTATCTTTAGCTGTCTTATGTTTGAAGTTTCTCATCTTTCTCCTCATTTTCTCCTGCTTGGAGCATTCCAGTGGCCTCTCTGGTCTTCTCTTTCCCTTCAGAGGAGTTTCCTAAATTTTGACTTCCTTGGCAACACCTCTGGAATTCTGTGAAAGTATAATGCGATTCTGATTTTTCAGGAATGATGCTTTGGAATCAACACCTCCTCAGTCCCAGTTTCACCATCTGACAGGAGAAACAGAAATAGCACATGACACCTGTTACTATCCAAGGACAAGATGTGGTAGACCACAGGGTCTCACATGGAAGGGTAATGTTCAAAGGCAGGGGAACTGATAAAAAATGTAAGAAAACGAAGTTATACATAGAGGCTAAGGTAAAGGCTTATGGAAAGCCAGGAGCTGAGAGGAGCCCAACAAGTCCAGTATCAGAATATACAATGAATAATATAAAATCTGACATGGTTTCTTTCTGCCTCATCCTGCACTCCCAACATTGGAGCCATCTAACTCCCAATGGCAGAGGCTCAACTATAATCTGGTCCCTAGAAAAAGCGAATGGGAAGATCAGCAGTTCAGCGGCTCAAATGACTAATCTTCAGATCAGTTTGGCTTTTAGTTCTTACTGACCTTATTCCCCTAGTACTAGTGATATAATGATTGGCACATAATAGGCACTCGAAAATCATTTTATAGAATAGCAACTAGGATTCTGTCTTAGAGTATGACTAAGATTTCATCTTTTGCTCTAGGTTCAGATACTAAGTCCCAGTTTTCATCCCTGTATTTAAGCCCTGTCCTGATAAGTGATAACACAATTCTTCCAATATTTGAGCCTCATCACATCATAGCCTACTTTGTAGGGGCTGGGCTGTAGCTGGTCCAGCTTTATGTGTTAGTTGTATCTGTCGGCTTTTCACCATGCTATCACTCTGACAGACTGGGTCTACTGGGTGAACGTGAGAGGCTAAACTGGGGAAGAGGGTTAGTTAAAGCACAGCGGTGGAAAGATAGGACCTTGCTTAGCCTAATAGTAAAGTATCTGAGGATGTAAAAGGGTGAGAGTAGGGGGCAGCACAACCAAGAGGGGCTGATATACAAAACCAAATATCAGGAATGAGCAGGAATTTCCCAACTGGTTTGACATGAAACTCTGGACATAGGTAATCCTAGCAGACCTCAAATCTAGAGGGGGTTGGGTTACAAAAGAAAACTAAAAGATGTCTTCATGATACTAACACATGGCTGTTTTCCTTTTATTATGTTCCTTATCAGACTTGTTCATATGCATATCATTACATATATAGTATATATAATTTTGCATCCTACTTTTCCCGCTTAATTTTATTTATTTTTAATTCATAAATAAAAATTGTATATATTTACGGTATACAACATGATGTTTTGATATATGTTTACATTGTGGAATGGTTAAATCAAGCAATTAACATATTCATTATCTCACATACTTATTTTTTCATGGTGAGAACATTTAAAAGCTACTCTCGGGGCCGGCCCGGTGGCACACTGGAGAGTGTGCCACTTGGGAGCGCGCCGCCGAGGGTTCGGATCCCATGTGGAGACCGGTTCCCACTCACTGGCTGAGCGCGGTGTGGGCGCAACACCGAGGGTTGCGATCCCGTTACCGGTCAGTAAAAAAGACAAAAAGGAAAAAAAAAAAAAGCTACTCTCGGCAATTTTCAACTATACAATATATTGTTACTAACTATAATCACAATGTTGTACAACAGACTTCCTGAACTTATTCCTCCAGTCTAACTGAACTTTTGTATCCTTTGACCAATATCTTCCTAATCCCCCCGTTAATTTTTTATAAATATTTTTCCACATTGCTATCTAAAATTCATATGACCATTTTATGGCTACATAACATATCACTAGTTGAAGTCATTATAATTTACCTACCATTTTGCTAGTAAGACTTTTCTGTTGTTCTCTGAGGTTTAACCACTATGAATAATGCTATCACACTCTTTATACTTAAAAAGTTTTTTCCTACTGAAATATATTCCTAGGATAAAAGTTCCATAAGTGAGTTATTTGGGTCAGAAGAAATGAAACTGTTTTGCAGTACTACCTACTGCTTTTCAAAAAAGTTTGGCCAATTTCCATTGTCTCACAGCTTTCTGATAAACTGAGTCACACTCTCTGGAGGAGGGACAGATTCAATGGTGAGTGGTGAAGACCAACAAAAAGAGAACTGCAAAGACTGGAGTTCACATCTCAGAATTCTGGGTGCCAATGATTCCATACACAGGCACATATACTCAGATTCATGCTCAAGATATGAAGACCAGCATAGAGAATGGAGGGGGAGGGTGGATTCTTGCCAGGATCCTAAGCTCACTCATACTCAGCTGCTGCTACCTCTCCTAATCATATAAGATAAAGCAGGAGGAGGAAACTCAGTGAGAAGCCAGGGGACTGCAGAGCAGAGTGGGATAGTAAGTGAACTCACCTCCACAGTTCTCTTTGTGAGAAAGTTGATGGTTCTTTCTGATTTTCTTTTCCATTTCTAATCTTCTCTGAAACTTCTCTTTTCTGCATACATTTCTTAAACTAATAATTATTGAGCATCCTACTCTGTAAATATCCCTGTTCTGGGTTTAACACAGGGAAAATTTAAAGAAGCATTGTTATGGACTAAATGTATGTGTCCCCCTAAAATTCATATATTCAAGTCCTAACCCCCAATGTGACAGATTTGGAGATATGGCCTCTAAGGAGATAACTAACATTAAATGAGGTCATAAGGTGGGCCCTGATCCAATAGGATTAGTGTCCTTATAAGAAAAGACATAAGAGAGCTCTTGGTGTGCACTCTCCCCCTGCACACGCACACGTAAAGGCCATGTGAACACATAGCAAAAAGGTGGCCATCTACAAGCCAGGATTAGAGCCCTTACCAGAAACCAAATTGGCCAGTCACCTCAATCTCAGACTTCTAGCCTCTAGAGCTGTGAGAAAATAAAATTCTGTTGTTTAAGCCATACAGTCTACAGTATTTTGTTATGGTAGCCCAAGCAGACTAATGCAAGCATGAAATATCATACCTATTTTTAAGAAGCTTACAATTGAGTAGTATGGCACAACAGTAAGAGAGAAAATTACAAATTACCCAAGCAGGACATGAAGGGGGATAGGGGACGGAGCAATTATTAGGGCTAGAAATGCTGGGGAAAAGGACTTTAAAAAGTCAGGATTTGGGCTGTATTCCAGAGGATAAACAGTAATTGCTTTCTCGACAGGAAGGTGGCACTGGATTAGTGTACTCAAAAGTAAGTGGAAGATTACACTATAACATAAGCTTTATAAGGACAGGGATTTTGTCCATCTTGTTCACCACTGTATTCCTATCACTTAGAACAGTTCCAGGCACATAGTGAGCACTCAAATTTTTCGTTGTTGAATGAACAAGTGAAAAAATGAAAAAGTCATGTTGCCTGAAGAGATTCCAACTAGAACATTGAAATTACAAGACAAAAAATATGGATATAATTTGAAGGTCAATGGGAAACAAGTTCTAAACAGAAAAGTGAAATCTACCCCTAACTTTCTTTCCCTGATCTACACTTTTTTTTCTACCGTGCAATTCTCCTCTTGTTATTTTCCTTCTTTTTCTCTCTTAACAAGAATATAGTTTTTCAAGCATTACCATTCCTTCTCCCTAGTTCCCATACTTCCTCCCCATCCCCCCACTGCGCTACCTCCCTGAACATTCATGTTTCTCTCAGCTTCATGAAGAGGAAAACGGAGGAGAGAGGCAGCTGTGTATCCCATGGGAAATAAACTGAGGTAAATAAAAGGAGATGCCACCTAGAAGTAGGGTGATCATATGTCCTGGTTTTTCCAGAATAGTGCTGATTTATACCTGCTACTGCAACATCACCACTTAACTCACAAAAGTATCCCTGTTTGGACAATAAATTTCGTATCACCCTCCCCCAAAGTGATATTAGGAAAAAAGAATGCTTTAGAAAGATCAGCCCAGGTAGATTAGAGGGGGGGAAAAAGAATGGAGGAAAGGAAATGAGTTGTGAAACAACTTTAAGAATGCAGTATGGGTGACTATTAAAGGTCCTGACACTTTGTAGGTGCCTGCTATGAGTTAAATGTGTCCCCCCAAAGTTCATGTACTGGAAAGTTGACCTCCAGTGTAACAGTGTTATGAGGATGGGAAATCTAATTATGGTATTTGAAAGGTGGGGCCTTTGAGAGGTGATTGGATCCTGAGAACTGTGCCTTTGTGAATGGACAGATCCATTCTTAGAGTAATGGGTTAATAGTTTAATGGGTTGTCATGGGTGTGGTCCTGATGGCTTTATAAGGAAAGCAAGTGAGAAGCTTAACTCACTCTTGCTCAGCCCATTTTGCTCACCATGGTGACACCCTGCATTGCTGTAGAGGGTCATCACCAAAAAGAAGGCCCTCACCAGATGTGCCCACTGAACCATGGACTTCCCACTCTAAACTGTAAGAAATAAATTTCATTTCTTTGTAAATTACCCAGTTGCAGGTATTCTGTTACAAGCAACAGAAACAGACTAATACAGTGCCCAATAAATGTTTGTTGAATAAATGAACAAACAAAAGAGACAGAAACACTTTAGTCCAGGAAAACAGGACAGAGAACAATGAAATCCAGCTATATTCAGGAAAGCATCCAGATATGTGACTGGATACAGAGGATGACTGAAGAAAAGAATCCAAGGTCATCAGATCCAGGTCTGCATATCAAGAGTGACAGTGTCTCTAAGTCAAATGGGGACATGGGAAAACACTTTAGATAAGAGGAGGAGAAACAGGTCAGGAACGTAAATTTGAGAATAAGAGAGGACAGAGGAAGTCATGAAAATGTATACACTTACTGAGGCAGGCAGGTAGGGAGAAAGAGAAATGCACAGGCAGGCACTGTGAGTCAGCCCAGGGTGGTTTTGGTGCACCTGAGGAGGAAGCAAAACTAGTGAGGAGATCAGGGAGGGCCAGTTTGAGGAGAGTTTGATCAAAAGCAAACCTATTTGCTGTCCTCTGCCTGATTGGATGGAAATTCCCTCAGAAATTCTGGAAGAATTCCCAGGCTCTAGGGAGGTGGGGTCTTGGCTGGAAAAGTAGAAGGGAAAGATGAGGTCATGGGGTCAGCAGGACACTAGGAGTATCCAAGCAACTATGCACAAAGCACAATCTCAGATGGTCAGCAAATGCATGAGAACCAATGAGTTCCACAGTTCTCCAACCCACAAATCCCTGAGACTGGAGAGTGAGTGTTCTGATCCCAGGACAACCATTCATTTCAGGCTGTGAGGAACACACAATGGACGGAGTCCTATTCTCATAAAAAAGGGGGGGGGGGGGGCTTTACCTGGGGTGACTGTATTCCTTTAATTTGCCAGCATCACCTGCCTGTTCAGTTCCCTCTGAGCAATGGTCACATGGTCTTTAGTTACTGGTTAACTGTAATAGAGTGAGGGATAAGAGGCAATACCTGAAAAAAATTCCAGAGAAGCAGATGGGTGAAATGTAAAAATAGAAAGAAAAAACAAAATAATAACTAGAAGAAAATATCGGGGGACTACTTGATCTCAGAGAGAGAAAGGCCTAAGACTTAAGCATAAAACAAAGGCTGACACCATAATGAAAAGCTGATGTATTTAACTACATAAAAATTTCTGTCCTTAAAAAAACCATAACAAACCTGTAATACAGAGTTTGCCTTATACTAGAATTACTTTATGTATGTCTGTATCCTTTCTCCTCACATATACACATTACACTTTAAGTCCCCAGAAAACAGGGCCCGTGATATTCGCCTGTGGATTCCACCAGTGCCCAGCACAAATGGGGGTTCAATAAAAGCGGTTTGATTGGAAATGTTAAATTAATCAAGTTCAGGAGTCTATCTAATATCTGAGCATACATAAGGATGATCAGAGGTTACCACCACCATCCCTCTTCTACCCGGTTCATCCTTTTTGTGCTTCATATTGTTTGATAAATACCATGATGGTATATCTGCATCCTTTGCCTAAATTCTGCCAGAGATTGACCCAGTCCCACCATTCAGAGACTCTCAGAATGTCAGAGCTGGAAGAGAACTCCCAGACTACCTGGTTTTATATACAAATGTATAGATGGGGAAACTGGAACTTAGAGAACTGGGACTCAAGTCCAAGTCTCCTGACACCCAAACTTGAGTTCTACTACTTTACTACATCACTCTTCCTACCATACCAAAACTACTCCTCAAGGTCCAGATGTCACGCCACCCCCAACCCCCCCCCCCCCCAACTTCTCTGTTTCTCCCTTACTTGGGAAATAGCCATTCAGAAATTCTCCCTTTCAGCCCTGTTTCCATATCCTCTAGGAGGCAGGATTCCTGTAACCAGACTAACTTCACAGTCTGTGTCTCACTTGCCCAATAGAAAAGCAAATGACTCACCCTCATGCCTATACACAGCAGCCTCACTACAAAGAATATTTCCAGCACAGATCTTGCCTGATCTGCTCCTTGGGTTCAGTGATAAAATTCCTAATGGGGCCTTGATTCACTGTAAACAGATAGAAATGATAGACTTCTCTGAGAGCTCAACTCCAAATGGATATTCAGGGCAGTGTCCCATCTTGGTTAACTTCCCGTCCTATAGAACTGTGAGCAGTAAGGATGATCATTCCCATTTTAAAGAGGAGGAAATGAGGCTCCCAGGGATTGAATGACTCGCTCAAGGTCATACGGTTAGTGAGTGACAAGCCTTCCATGCCTGAAGGAAATCCTCATTCCCTCACGCTACCAACACCTTTTCACCTGCTCTGTTGATAATTAAAGGCTTCATATTCTCTAACTGCGAAATGCATTCCAACTGAGGAGTTGTCTGCAATCCAGCTTTCCACAGAAAGTTTGCACAAAGGGAAGGAGAGGAGAACTTGGCTGAGTCAAGTGTCTTAGGAGAGAAAGGAAGAAATAAAGACTTTAAAAGAGCACTAGAAGGGGAATTTTTTTTCCCTGATTACTCATTTATTAGGGTTACTAGACCTCAAAATGTTTTGTTTCTGGGCCGGCCCGTGGCTCACTCGGGAGAGTGCGGTGCTGATAACACCAAGGCCCCGGGTTCGGATCCCACATAGGGATGGCCGGTTCGCTCACTGGCTGAGCGTGGTGCTGACAACACCAAGTCAAAGTTCAGTGAGCGTGGTGCTGACAACACCAAGTCAAGGGTTAAGATCCCCTTACCGGTCATCTTTTAAAAAAAAAAAAAAAAATGTTTTGTTTCTCCCTCCAAATCCCCAGGCTCTGCTTCTAATCTTTCAAGCTGTTCCATTTCTTCCCTACGAGAATTTAGCTCTGCCTTGTACACAACTGTAACCTCAGGACCTAGCATATTACTGGGTTGTGTTCAACAAATACTTGCTGAATGAATAAACGAATCCACGTGTAACCTTGGGCGAGACTCTACCCTCCTCTCTGGGCCTCAGTTTACTCACTGGAAACAGAGCGGAGAATGGACTGGTGATTTGAGTCAAATACTCTGGGCTTGTGGAGTCCTCTGAAAGCCTACTTGAGACCTCAACCACTACTATCCGGGCGGCCCACCGGCTGGGGGCAGAGATGACACAGTTCTGTCACCACCCCAGCCCGGTCCGAGCAAGCAGCTACGCGTACCCTGGAACTAGACCCAAGACAAAGGGGCAGCGCCGAACGAAAAAAGGAGGAGGCCCACAACGCCCCCGTGGCTGCCGCGCCCGTCTCAGCACCGGGCAGCCGGGACGAGGCCTGGCCCACGGCCTGTATCCCCCACCCACTCCCAGAACCGGCCTCACAGGACACCCCACACCGGTCTGCTGCTCACCCCTCACCGAAAACGCCGGACCCACATCTCGGAACAAAGCGTTGAAGGAACTCCGTCAGCAACTGCCCACTAACTCCCATCCCGACCCCCCAGCCGTTCTAGGCACGGGGAGGTTTCCGCGTCTCCCCCCGGCTGGATCCTTCCGCCCCTTCGGGGTCCGCGGGCTCTCTGGCCCCGCCTCCCGCTCAGGCTTTGTCCCACCATTGGCTGGGAGGACGGGAGGGCTTGCAGAGTTCGCCAATGTGAGGAGGGCCCCGGAAGGGGTGGAGCTTGGGGAAGGGGCTCGGTTAGGGCGGGAAGAGGAACCAATCAACTGGGTTCCCAGGCCGCCTTCCCCGGACTGAGACTTTCCGAAGTCACACTCTCGGCCTGGGCCGCGCCTTTCGGCCTCAAAGCCAGGATCAGCTGTCGTTTATTGGCAGTATATGAAATACGTATTGGGTGCCTACTGTGTCATTGTTCTAGGGGCTGCGCATACAGTAGTGAAGAAAATTAACTCCCCGCCCCATAGGGCTCACATTCAAATCAAGGGAGGCAATGATAAATAAATACGCAGAACTAGTAGTGAGTAAGGAGAGAGGTGGAGATGATGGTGGGATTATTTTATAGATGACGGAGAAGGCAGAGACAAGAAGTGAGCAATTGAAGCCTGTGGATATCTGGGAGCAGTGTGCCTGATGGAATATTAGGAGTAAAAGTCTTTAATGGGAGACTTGGGGGGGGGAGCACATTTAGGACCTTGTAAGCTACGTATGATAGGGGCTTTGGATTTGCTCTGAATAAACATAGAGAACTGGCTATTGGAAGGTTTGGGGACAGAGGAGTAACAGGATTTTTTTTTCCTTGCCACATTGTCAAAGATTCGTTAGCTATGAGACATAAAGGGAGCCAAGAAATCTGTTCCTATAAATTCTGTGAATTCCTTGCTCTCTGCTCTGTCCTTAGTCATTCTAACATAAAACTTGCATAAAAGTTTTACTCCACGACTTTTTTTTTTCCTGCTGCTGGCCAGTTTGGGGATCTGAACCCTTGACCTTGGTGTAATCAGCACCACGCTCTTACCCAGTGAGCTAACCGGCCAGCGTACGACTTACATTTTAAAAATTTGCACTGGCTGCCATGTTGAGAACAGTCTGTAAGTGGGCAAGAGTAGAAGCAGGGAGTTTAAGAGAATATTGCTATGTTCCAGGTGAGACATGACAATGGCTCAGACTAATTTAGAAGTGATGGAGGTGATGAGAAATGGTTCAGTATATATTTTGAAGACATGGCCAACACGATTTGCTAACCAAACAAATGTTGGTTAAAGATGACTCCATGGTTATTGATGTGAGCAACTAGCATAAGATTGTCTTTTGGAAATGAAGTAGCTTGAAAGCAACAGGTTTAGGAAGAGGGATCAATAGTTTTCATTTTGGATGTGTTAAAATAAAGATGACAATTAGATGTCTAAGAGGAAATGTCAAACAGGCAATTGGAATAGAAGTCTGGACTTTGGCAAAGAAATCACACTTAAAAAGATGTCAATTTGGGAGTTTTCACTGTATAGGACAGGAGTGGATCATCTACAGAACAATTGTAGATTAAAAAAAAAAAGTCTTCTGAGAGTTGAGTTTTTGAAGCACTTCATCAATTGACAAATGTGCATTGAATACTTAAAGTATACCAGGCGCTTTCTTATCCATCAGTTTATGTAGGTGGCACAACTCTGTCACATTTTATGGAGACTGAGAAACAGGGATTGAGAGATGATAAGACCTACACAAGTTCACACCCCAGCTGATGCTGGAAGTAGAATTCTGGACACTCTGCGGAGGAGCCCAAGACTATTGCCACTACATCGGGAAGCACTTAAGAATACTACTCACGTACATTAAGGTGGTTGTAATCTTCAGCTTGGTCTTGCTTTTCACCTACTCTTTTATTTGGGAGGGGGGAGTCATTAATTCTTTTTTTTTTTTTTTTGTCTTTTGTCTTTTTCCGTGTCCGGCAACAGATCGCAACCCTCAGTGTTGCCCCCGTACCGGACCAGGGACCGGCAACGGGATCGCAACCCTCGGCGTTGCTCCCGCGCCTCGCTCAGCCAGTGAGCGGGAACCGGTCTGTATGTGGGATCCGAACCCTCGGGTGGGAGCGCTGCCACGCTTCCCAAGCGGCACACTATCCAGTGTGCCACCGGGCCTGCCCGGGAGTCATTAATTCTGATTCAAGCTGTTAACCCCATATCTGGTCCCCGGGGGTAATGATTACTAATTCCTATTCTAGTCTGGTCATTCTCAAATTTTAGAGAGGATAGGAATCATTTGGATGCATGTTAAAGATACAAATTCCGGCACCCCCCAATCCAGCTTATTGCCCTTGTCACAAACATACTTTTTCTACAAAAATGTATTTGTTCAGTCCAGAATGATGTCACTGCTTAGAAATTGGGATTTTGTGTGTGTGTCTGTCTGTCACAATTGCCTAAATAATCAGTAATTTCAGTCTTTTATCACGCATCTGTCAGCCAAAGAAATTCCAATTCATATTTGAGTAAAAGAAATCAATATCCAGTTGGTCAGGTCATACTTTATCAGTAAAAATGGTGGTAATGGAGTGCTTCCCTTTGGGAATTCCCAATCTGAGAATATGTCTCTGAGGATATAAGAAAGGATCAAAAAATACTTTAAAAGTATAGAAGCAAAAGTTTGAACCCCCCACTGGAGTCACCCCAAAAGTGGTTGGATGGGAGTTCCCACCAGGGACTGCCCCAAACCATCCAAAGAAGTAAATGCCACGGTGATCAATCCAAAGCATTTATGAGAGGAACTTTCTTACAGGTAAGTGAGCAGTGGTCCTCACCACAGACAGCTAGAGAAAGGGATGTTCTACCTTGGCATGTCTGCCAGGGAAGGGATTGAGTTATAGGGTTTATATGAGGGTTTAAGGAATTTGGTTCAGGGACTGAGCTAGTTTCTTTCAGTGTTTTGAGTAATGACCTAAACACTTTTATCAGTGCCTGGGAATGTTCAAGGCCCCAGCTTGGGTTCAAACCTGCAGGGAAAAATATGAAGCAGGCCAGATCGCAGAGTGGTCAAGGCACTCTGTGTTTTGGTCGGGACAGAGATGAAAGTGGGGTATCTGGGGGACCCTATAGAAAGGAACTTATTACTGCAATATATATTGTTTTACAAGTTATAAAGAGCTTTTGTTGGTATCAAATAATTTAAGCCTCAGAATAATTTTAGGATATATTATCCTTATTTTCTAGATATAAGGAAACTAAATCACTGATATGAGAAATAATTTGCTTATGGTTACACGGCTAGTAGTGGAAAATTTGAGACTTGGACCTATGTCTTTTAACTATAGATCCCAGGTTCTGCCACACTGCTTCAGACTACAAATTTAAATTCTTACAAAAAGGGTTTTGAGTTATAATGAGCCATCCATAGTCTCCTTTTACATTTTTCAAACTTTATTTTGAAAATTTCAAACATACATATACCCTGGATTCAACAATCATTAACATTTTGCCTCATTAGCTTTGACTCTCCTCACACATATTCACATTTTTTTGTTGTTACTGTTGAGCCACTTGAAAATACATTGTAGAGATCATGACCCTTCAACCCCAAATACTGCAGCCTGCATCTTCTAAGAAAATGGATATTCTACATAACCAAAATGCCACTGTCACAATTAAATTTACAAATAATTCTATTTCACCATTAAATAGACCTATATTAAATATTATATCCGTTCCATATTCCAATTTCCCCATTGTTCCCCAAATTTCTTCTCTAGCTTTTTTTTAGATCAAGTTTCACTTACTGCATTTGATTGCTGTGTCTCTGAAGAGTCTCTTAATCTAGAACAGTTCCACAACTTTTTTCTTTTCATTTCACTAACTTTTTGAGGAGCCTAGGTCAATTGTTTTACACAATGTCTCACACTGTATAAATCACAAATCTGTGGTTTTATCTGACTGTTTCCTCATAGCATCCCCCTATATTTCCTATAAATAGGAAGGTAGAAATAGAGGCTTGATAAAAGTTAAACCTTTGCTTCATAGGTGGTGTTAAAACTTCTTACTGCATTACATGCCACCCATAATCTCCCTTCTCTGTGTATTTTGTGTGTATATTAAAAATTCTCCGTATGGGCCGGCCCGGTGGTGCACTGGAGAGTGCGCTGCTTGGGAGTGCAGTGGCGCTCCCACCGAGGGTTCGGATCCCATGTGGTGACCGGTTCCCGCTTACTGGCTGAGCGTGGCGCAGGCGCAACACTGAGGGTTGCGATCCCGTTGCCAGTCCCCGGTACGGGCCAGTAAAAAAAAAGACAAAAAGGGGAAAAAAAAATTCTCCCTAAAAAGTAAAAACAAAACAACATAAGGGGCAGGGGTAGTGACATGAGGGTATAGCTAAATGATAGGGGGTCTCTTTTTGAAGTGATGAAAATGTTCAAAAATGGATTGTGGTGATGGTTGCACATACATATGAATATACCAAAACCATATAACCATATACTTTAAATGGGTAAATTGTATGGTGCATGAATTATATCTCAATAAAAGTGTTAAAAATAACAAAAATTGAGAAACGTGCACCAGAGAACCATTCATGTGCTTGCCATAGTACTGAAATGTCCACCTAGACATTCTCTATAAGGTCAAGGTTTCAGTGGACAGTAGAGATTGAGGAGTCATTTAGAATAGAATACAACCCAGGAGTCAGTGGTGTTCAACCCAGGAGAAAATGTGTTCACCTAAGAAGAAGGCCACATTAGCAAGTCAGCCTAGACTTGTCCTTTGTAGTGGATTGAAGTATGTCCCCCCAAAACTCATTGAAGCTTGAATTGTGTCCCCCAAGTTTTATGTATTAGAAACTTAGACCCCACTGTGACTGTTAAGAGGGTGGGAAATCCTATTATGGTAACTGAAAGGTGGAGCCTTGAAGAGGTGATTGGATTATGGGACCAGGCAGTAGTGAATAGATTAAAAATGGTGGTCAGAGACGTGGTTCTGACGGCTTTAAAAGAAAAGGAGAGTCTGTCTCTCTTGCTCTCTCTGCTTCCACCACCCTGCAGTGTGCGACCCCGAGGTCGCTGTTGGCTCCATCAGATGGATTTTGGACTTCCCAGTCTCAGAAACTGTAAGCAACAAATTTTGTTTTCTTTATAAATCACCCAGTTCCAGGTATTTTGTTACAAGCAACAGAAACAGACTAATACATTCTTGATTAAACTGATATTAAAAATCAAACAAACCTGATAATATGAGCTGAATTGTGCCCTCCCAAAATTCATATGTTGAAATTCTAACCCCTAGTACCTCAGAATATGACTGTATTTGGAAACAGAGCTGTTAAAGAGCTGTTAAATAAGGTCATTAGGGTAGGCCTTAATTCAATATTACTAGTATCCTCATAAGAAGAGATCAGGACACAGATGAAAGACCAGATGAAGATGGAGAGAGAAGATGACCACCCACAAGCCAAGGACAGAGGCCTCAGAAGAAACCAATCCTGGGCCGAGCCCGTGGTGCACTCGGGAGAGTGCGGCGCTGGGAGTGCAGCAGCGCTCCTGCCACGGGTTCAGATCCTATATAGGGATGACCGGGGCGCTCACAGCGCTCACTGGCTGAGCGCAGCACAGCCGGTCTCAAAAAAGGACCAAAAAAAAAAAAAAAAAAAAAGAAACCAATCCTGAAGACACTTTGATCTTGGAATTCCAGTTCCCAAAACTATAAGAAAATAAATTTCTGTTTAATCCACTTGTATGTGGTACTTTGCTATGGCACCCTAGCAGACTAATACACCCAATTTCCATTAAGGAGCAACATATTTTGTGGTGACCACTTCATGATTCTCCTAAAGAGAGGAAAATGGATGATCCAGGACAGTAGATGAAGAGCAGGTGGCATGACAGGGGATGGCTTTGTGCTTGGTATCAATTACAGGCCAAGATATTATAGCTTCTTGTTGGGAGGGCAGATGGAGCACACCTTTACCTCTGTCTCAAATACAAGATATCTGTAACTCTTACTCTAGCATATCGCTGTGGACAGATCAGAGGCCCCACTGACCAGATATACAACTTCTCTGCTTCTTACAAATCAGTGGGAATTGCCCAGTTGTTCCTGATCCTACTGTTCAGGTATCACACATATCTACTCTCAATGGAAACCCTAGGGAACCCCTGAGATGAGACAAATTGTTTGGTGCTCCTCAAGTGGCTCTTTTTTGGAAGTTTTTTAAAGAATAACTCAACTATCTCATTGTTCCAGGTCACCTCGCTAGGATAGACTTTCACAGCACGTAACCACAATAAATGCAGAGCTGAGACTAGAAAGAACACAATTGCCAGTGTTTTTAAGTTTAGCACTGTAGCAGCTGCCAGGACCACCTTCTCCATAAATGGCCCCTGTAATAAGCTGCACAAATCTAATATCCTAGGGGCACCAGTTGTATGGCTCCCCAGTGAGAGCTTGAGTATCATCAGTTTTTGCTCATTGCCAAGGCAGCCTGAATGCTGACTGGAGAGATTTCACTGGTGGCCTCGTCCTAACATCGGGACATGCCAGGGCTGCCATAACTATGGTGTCATTGCAATTGTTCTGGCTCCTCCTCCTCTGAGGAGCAGAATAGACAGTCTCAGTGAGGGGTTATAGAATTTTTCAAACTTCCCAAAATAGGAATCAAAGTATAAAACTGATGTATTCAATTTGGTGGCTGGGTATATACAAATGTGCCCATGGCCCTAAACACGCAGCCATGGTTACCACTCTTTATTCAGTCTAAGGAGAATATATAGCGTATTTCAAAAAGTTCATGAAAAGTTGAATTAAAAGATAATATGAATCCTTCCATGAACTTTTTAAAGACCCCTCATGTGTTGTTCTATGATTACTTTGTCCAATGATCTTATTGTACCCAAGCCTTGGGTGACTACTGGCCCTTGTGCAACCCTACCCACAGTCTTTATGGCACCAGGTTGGGAAACTGAACATCTTATAGAAGACAATGCAACTGGAAGGGATTTGGGAGAGAAGTTTGTTGGATATCATAAAATGTCCAAAAACATTTTAAGTCTATGGACTGGGCCACATAATGGGGAAAAAACATTTAAAAAAATATTGTGGTTTTAGTCAGCTAACAATTCCTTTTTTTTTTTTTTAAAAAAAGATGACCAGTAAGGGGATCTTAACCCTTGACTTGGTGTTGTCAGCACCACGCTCAGCCAGTGAGCGAACCAGCCATCCCTATATAGGATCCGAACCCGGGGCCTTGGTGTTATCAGCACCGCACTCTCCCGAGTGAGCCACGGGCCGGCCCTAACAATTCCTAACCAGGCATCAATTCAGGAATACCCAAAGGTCAGAAAAGGGAGTGGACCATCGAACATTTCTCTCCTACTATGTTTTCATGTAAAGCATTCACATGCCGTAAAAGGGAATCTGCATTTCACCTTACTTGGCACCCATCTAGGTATGGCTCTGTGCATTTACTAGTGGAAAGACTGTTGAGGCTCGATGAAGAACAAATCTACGATATCCTATCCTGGGTCAAGTACTTGCATGATTAGGTACTTCTGGAGTCAGCTGGCATCCTAACACATTCCCTTTATCCCTCTGGGGCAAGCAAGTGCTTCTACAGGGCCCTATCAGGCCAGAACATGGCCTAATGTTAAGGGTAGGAAATTTTTTCTTTTTTTTTTAAAGAGCCACCATGTGCGTATTCACAAATGACAAATTCACAATTTGTCCCTAGAGGTTTTCATGAATGCTTCCTTTCATGAGTACTCCAGAAGGAAGTCAACTCCTTGACAGAAGCTGTCTCCCAGCATATGACAGAACACAATAACTTGTTAACATCCAAAATCTCTTGACCTTTCCTATTAGATTTAAAAACTGAATGACCAGGGTTGGGGATATAGAGTTTAGCTGTGGAATATTTTCTTTACGTGTTTACAAGGTAAGTGGGTAAGCATCCATATGCTAGCATCTCACCATCTTGTTTGACCAACTGAACTATCTCTCTAGGTTTGAATTCCATCTGATTTTAAAAACTAAATGGGAAATTCTGTCACACTGTTTACTGATACCCTTTTTCTACACTGTGGATTCTCTGATGGAGCAGAAGTTATGTGCTATAACAGAAGCTTTTCCACACTTTCTTCAGGAATGTTTTTCAGAAATGTGTGCAAAATAATAGAAGATTCTTTTTTTTTTTTTGTCTTTTGTCTTTTTCCGTGTCTGGCAACGGATCGCAACCCTCAGTGTTGCCCCCGTACCGGACCGGGGACCGGCAACGGGATTGCAACCCTCGGTGTTGCTCCCGCGCCTCGCTCAGCCAGTGAGCGGGAACCGGTCTGTATGTGGGATCTGAACCCTCGGCGGGAGCGCCGCCGCACTTCCCAAGCAGCGCACTTATCCAGTGCGCCACCGGGCCGGCCCATAATAGAAGATTCTGATGAATGACTTCTTGACCTTCAAAAATCGAAAGGCACAGGGCTGGCCTGTGGCTCACTCGGGAGTGCGCTGCTGGTAACACCAATGCCATGGGTTTGGACCCCTATATAGGGATGACCGATCTGCTCACTCGGGAGAGCATGGTGCTGACAACACCAAGCCAAGGGTTAAGATCCCCTTATGGGTCATCTTTAAAAAGAACAAAACAAAACAACAAAAAAAGAAAGGCACTCTAATCCATGTGACATTTCTGATGTCAAACAAGAAATTAACTGGAACTAAAGGCTTTCCTAGTCACAAATGACTAGGCTTTCTTGTTTAAAGTCTCTGGTGGATAATGTTTACAACAACTGAATTTTTTTCACATATCTCATGAATAGGTCCTTTTCTCTATCTGGAGTCACTGAGTAAAGTAAAATCTGCCTTTTAACTGAATGTTTTTCCACATTCAGTTCTTTCACATCCAAGCTATTCCCAATGAGGCAAAGAATGTGGAAGGAGGCTCTGCTGGACACCCAGTATGGAAGCTGAGGCAAAAAGAAAGCTGGACACAAGGGATGGGCCTGAGTGGAAGGTTTTCAACCAGCTTAGCAAAATCTGAAGCTGCTTCTTTACGGCTTTAGTGTACAGGTAGTTATGTAAATTTACAACTAACCTTCTAGCTTCAGACCTAAAGGGATAATTTTAACAGCATCTAATTGGATTTTAAAGGGATTCAAGGAAAATCAATTTTATCTATTTTGGGACAAATATCAGGACTTGAAAACCCTCATCATTCACTAATAAAGAAAAAACAAATGTAATGTGGGGCCAATGGAAAGCCTCTGCAACTTGGGGCAGGAAAAGAACATATAAAAGAAATGTATCCAAGGAAAAAATGGAATTCAAAATGAGAAAAAAAATAAACTGCCCTTGGCATACAGATTGGAAATTGAGATAAACAAATCATTATTTATTGTATACCTAGAAAAGCTAAGAAATGAAACTAAAAAGCTATTAAAATTAAAAATAATTTAGCAAGGTAACTGGATCCAAACAAAAAACATTTTTTTAAATCAGTAATTTTGTTTATACTAGCAACGACCAGTTGAAACTGAGGTATGGATTTTAAATGCAGCCATTTTTCCTCCATCCAAGAGTAAGGCTTATCCAGAAAGTCAGGGCATGACATTCATTCCTACTGACCTATACCAAACTGGTGGTTAGTGGGCTAATATCATTCTGAATAGTGCTGGTTACCACTCTCCAGAGGCTTAGTGTAGTTGGGGATGAGCAAACAAAAAACAAAATGTAAAACTGCAGCATCCAAAAAGCAGAGTGGGGGCCGGCCCGGTGGCGCACTGGATAGTGCGCCGCTTGGGAGGCGTGGCGGCGCTCCCGTCCGAGGGTTCGGATCCCATATACAGACCGGTTCCCGCTCACTGGCTGAGCGAGGTGCGGGAGCAACGCCGAGGCTTGCGATCCCGTTGCCGGTCCCCGGTCCGGTACGGGGGCAACACTGAGGGTTGCGATCCATTGCCGGACACGGAAAAAAGACAAAAAGACAAAAAAAAAAAAAAAAAAAAAAAAAAAG
>NW_007726418.1:26514-53958 GCF_000696425.1 Galeopterus variegatus | reverse complement strand
AAGGAAAAAAAAAAAAAAAAAAAAAAAAAAAAAAAAAAAAAAAAGCAGAGTGGTTCTACTGAAGATGTGACCAGTAACATGACCAGTAACATGACCATTAACATCCAGCTCAGGGTGGAGGGCTAGACCCATGTGTTCATATAGGGTCAGGCTTCACCCTGGGATCTGGGAGTTCCCAAAGTAAAACACTTGGCAGAGGGGAAAAAGTCCTTTCTGCATATCTTTTAAAGGAAAATGGAAACACCAAAAATATAGTTGAAAACAAATTTAATTTTAAATACATATTTACAAATGGCAAATTTCCTCAAAATCACCTCTATTTCTTATTTTCTTAAGCCTCAACCCTTCCCTTTCTTCTCCACTGAGAAAAACCACAGCTCACAAACTTCCCCTTCCATGTTACATACCTGACATTGCCCTCTCTTCCACCTTTGCCACACTGCTGATCCTGTCATCCTGTTAAGAGGAAGTTTGGGGAATGGGAAGAGAAAGAGGTAGACACCAGAGGTAAAGGTCCTCCAGCAGTGGGGCTTTACTGCAAGGGAGAAAAGTTGTTCAAGCTCATGACTGATGTATGACTGTAGAAGGAAAGAAAATTCTTCGAGATGATTTCCTGTTTCTCATGTCTTTAGGGAATAAAAGACAGCCTGCAAGATAATTATGGTAATTAAGGATACAGCACTCATCTTGAAATTAAGATGGCAGTTGTAGGTAGATGGAACTAGTCAATAAGGAAAACATTACTTTGGCTCTGTTACCTTGCCATAAACCTCATCATTGTGAATTCCAATCATCCAGAAATGCTTCTAGCTAGTTTTTCAATCATCTGCACCACAGCTATGAAAGTCATGTTCTCTTTGCAGTAAATTTTGACTCTGTTCTTAACATGTTGATTTAGGTAGCAGAGTGCAATTAGCAAGTTCAGAACTGCAGTCAACGTGCAGGGTAAAATACCTATCAGTGGGATATGACTGCCTAACCCAATATCTAGATACACACACACATTCACTAACACACAAACTCATTAGCTTTCTGAGGCTGAAGTAATAGTAGTAAGATCTCCAGTGGTACACAGGTAGAAGATATCAATGAGGCCACTGTATGTGATATTCTGTGATGAGATGCACTTTCATCTACAGAAGCATCTAGTATGATTTAAGGAGAGGGGGTGGTGATTGTGCATACTTTAAGGATTATTAAATTTGAGAGGTGAGGTTTAAAAAATTATTTAACAATTAATATGTACAAACTATTATCTATATGATAAAAGAAAAAGATACATTTCTGACCCCACAGAGCCTACAGTAAGTTGGTATGAAAGTTTACAGAAACACATTAAGTTGAGAAAAATTTACAAAGCAATTTAACAACTGTTGCACACTGTAGTACCAGATAATTCAAAGCACTGAGGTCAAAGCAATAGAAGTTTAAGAGAAATGAAGAAGCAGTTGAAGAAGAAAATCTTTCAGAGATGAGATGAATCTTCAATATTGTGAGAAAAACAGATTAGCAAACAGGAAGAAAAGGTTTTACGGGTAGGGAACACAAGACATAAGCTATAGATTAAATTTAAAAAGTAGATGGGAACAGCTATAGCCAAGAGGCAGGAAAGAATGAATCAGAGTCTTGTAGAACAACTTCATGTAAATGGTGAAAGGGAAGAACAATAGCATATAAAAGATATTATCTCTGGGGCCGACCCCATGGCGCACTCGGCGCTGGGAGCACAGCAACGCTCCTGCTGCGGGTTCGGATCCTATATAGGAATGGCCAGTGCGCTCACTGGCTGAGCGCGGTGTGGGCGACACCACACCAAGGGTTGTGATCCCCTTACCGGTCACGAAAAAGACCAAAAAAAAAAAAAAAAAGATATTATCTCTGTCCTTTACAAGCACACGATATGATTGTTGGATACATAACTAAGAAATGAGATACATTTTCAAATAATTAAAATTAAAAAATAAAGGAAAAAGGAAAGCTACAAGTAAGTAAAATGTGTGGTCCTTACTTTCCAACAGTGGAGAAGGATTGCACTAAATTACTCCCACTCTCCTACCTTAGTGACCCAATGGAAAGCAGTTGGGGAATGGACCACTTTGATAAGCAGTTCCAAGAGGAAACCAGGGTGAGCACCCTTCTTACAAAGAAAGCTTAACTCAGAGTTCCTTGCTCTCTGTCTCAGAGAACAATACCTCAAGAAACTGATCGAGCCAGACCTGAGGGCTTCTCTCCAGCATGAATTCGCTGGTGGTGATTAAAAGTGGAACGCTGACTAAAGGCTTTACCACACTCAATACATTCATAAGGTTTCTCACCAGTGTGAACTCTCTGGTGCACTATAAGCTGTGAGCTGTCACTAAAGGCTTTCCCACAATCATTGCATTTATAGGGTTTTTCCCCAGTATGGGTTCTCTGATGTACCATAAGGCTGGAGCTATAACTGAAGACCTTTCCACACTCATTACATTCATAGGGTTTCTCACCAGTGTGAATTCTCTGATGTATAATGAGGTGTGAGTTTTGATTGAAGGATTTTCCACACTCATTGCATTTATAGGGCTTTTCACCTGTGTGAAGTCTCTGATGCCGAATAAGACATTTACTCAGACTGAATGCCTTACCACACTCACTACATTTAAACGGTTTTTCTCCAGTATGAATTCGCTCATGGTCAACAAGCTGAGAGATCTGATTGAAGGCTTTCCCACATTCAGTACATTTGTATGGCTTTTCCCCAGTGTGGAGGGTCTGATGTCGTATGAGACATTTACTCCGACTGAAGGCCTTGCCACATTCATTACACTCATATGGCTTCTCTCCAGTGTGGATTCGCTGATGGTCAATAAGATTTCTATTGGAACAGAAAGCTTTCCCACACTCATCACACTTGTAAGGTTTCTTACCAGTGTGAAGAACCTGATGTCGGACAAGACTTTTATTCCGAATAAATGCCTCTCCACACTCACTGCATTCATAAGGTTTCTCCCCAGTATGGGTTCTTTGGTGATCAATGAGTTGGCAACTCTGAGTAAAGGCTTTCCCACATTCATTACATTTATAAGGTTTCTCCCCATTATGGAGTCTCTGGTGTTGAATGAGATGGGAGCTGTGTCGATAGGTCTTTCCACACTCATTGCATTCATAGGGTTTTTCTCCTGTGTGGGTTCTGAGATGAACAATTAGCTGAGAGGTCTGCCTGAAGGTCTTACCACACTCATTACACTCATAGGGTTTCTCTCCCGTGTGGATTCTCTGGTGGCCAATGAGGTGTGAACTCCGATTGAAAGATTTGCCACATTCATCACATTGATAGAATTTCTGTCCCTTTAGAACTACTTCATGTTCAGCAGGACCAAAGGACAGATTTGTGTTTTCCTCTACTTCCTTATATTCCTCACGTCTGTCCTTTGTGGATTTTCTCTTATCCTTGACTGTTATTACAAAGAAATCACTTTCCAGTCTGCTCTCTTCTTCATCTGAGGAAGAAGAGATCCCTTCTAGTTTCTCTAAAGTGTCTTCACAGACATCTCCAGCCTCTGGTTTCCCTGATGTTGTATCAGATGATTCAGATCCTTTAGAAATTTCCTGCTTTGGAGTCAACTCTGAGCTCTCCGTCCTGTTCTCATCCACTGCCAGAGAAAGAACAGAACAATTTTCATTTATTTTTTTGTCCTGTTGGGGAAATGGAGTCCTCAAGAGCAGATGTATAATAAGAAAAGTCACATAATGGTTAAGGAATGAGATGACACAATAAGAACAAGAATGAAATGGGAAATAGGTCAATTTTTTCTTCCAAGACCAAAAAACAAGGAGGGGGATATTGGTAGTGGAGAAGGATGGAAAAAGAGGTACCAGGACAGACAGATGTTGAGCCAGCATAGCACAAGTCAGGAGGGCAGTGGGAGGTCAAGAGACCAGATTGTAAAGCATGATGTGATCTTACAGAAGTCACTTAGATGCTATGTCTCCTTTTAAAAACAATTTACTCTAAGACCCTTTCTAACCATGATGTTGTATGGTTCCATGGTTCTCAGAACAGATGTTGGGAGAGAGAAGGCGAGCAAATACCTCAAGTTAAATAAAAGAAACTGGGAGGGCAAAGATGGGAGTGAGTTGACAAGAGATTTATATTATGAAGGTATGATATGGAAAGTGTACAAACAGGAGAGATCTTGTATGATAGGACAGTGACAATATTTGGAGAAGGGTTCAGAAATGGGTTCGGAAATGCCGGGGGACAGTGTTGAAGGGCACAGCAGAGCTCTAAAAGTTCGGATACGTCTGGACTCCAGAGCACTGGACCGGTACGAGTCAGTTCTGTATTCCCATAAAAATTAAGAGAGGCATCAATAATTTGAAATATAAATTAAAATATGTCTTTGGGATTTTGATTTTCTAAAATAATAAGGTATCTGAACAGTTGAATATTTGCCTTGAATTCTGGAATGTTTGAATACAAAATATGGGAGAAGACAGAGTAATAATGGTCCTATATAAAGACCTAATTGTTGGTTCCTTTGAATCATGTCTTAATCAGGGCCATGGCCTTCACACTGTTTAGCATATGGAAAGTTAAACATGTCTGAGTCAATGACTTCTAAGCCCTCCCTCTCCAGAGTGGGCTACTGTTTGTTCTAAACTCGTCAATCACAGAACCAGTCCTGCCAATAGCCCCTTCCAGGAAACTGCCCTGTCCCAGTCTTTGTAGACAGAGGAATGTAGGCAACACTTCTTTGTACCATATGATCCTGAAAATCCCATGATGGACCACAGTCGACTGGGCCAGTGTCAGGTACTAGACTCCAGTGTACCTTATCTGTATGGTAATCAGATAAGGTGGCCTGGCCTCAAGTTCTGACCAAAAATAGATGATATTTAATGGCTGTACCAATCAAAATCTTCCTCTAACTAAATTCTAAACTGGAAATAGGCAAAATTAAGGCACTTAGGAGGAGGAATTAAGCTGAAATGATGCATGGAGAGAAGCCAAGCTATTAGGAGCCACAGCAAGAAAATGAGTATGAGGGAACAGACAGTAGAATTAAGATTGAGCAATGATGGGGACAAAAGATTCAGAGTGAAGAAAATGGGTACCAGAAGGAGGACAACAGAGAGAAAACTGACATGCAGGGAGCAGCTGTGTTACAGTCACACTGCAACACAGGTGTAAAAATTCATTTGCTTTTGCTGCTGAGGCTCCTGGGCTGCCTTGGGTCAGGGCCCAGCCTCCACAAGGCCCTGCTTCCCACAGTCTAGTTTAGCTGATCAGCTGGTTGTGGGTTCCCTTTCCTTTGAGCTTTACAACACACGGAGCTCCTCGCTTACAATAAGTTAAGTGACTCTCTATTCCTTACAACTAAAAAAGCCCTAACTAAACCACCCTACATCAATCAATAACGAAGTAAAGACAATGTGGATAATTGTTAAAGTGGAGCGATAGGTACAGAGAGGCTCACTATACTATTCTCTACTTATTCTATGTTTTAAAAATCTCACAATTAAAAGTTTAAACAGACAAAGAATATAGTAAAGAAAATGTAGAGAATGCAGACTCTAAGTCAGTGGGGAAGAGGATCATTACCCAATAAGGCCACGCTGTGGTAATTTTCTGGCATCATGTTCCGGGATAGGCCTCTCTGACTGAGTGCCGGACCCTTCCACTTCCTCTGAGTATAGCCCACAGACAGGTCCTCATATGCCACAGTCTCCTGGAATGACAAACTTCTATTGCTCAGGAACGTTCCCTGCCTGAAGGGAAGAGTCATCGGGGGTACAGATGACACGGGGTATGGGATCTTGGTCTGCAAATGGGAGGAACACAGCATCTGGGATGACACATGGAAAAGGACAAGTCCAGGGCAACATAGAGTCCACTAACTAGGAGTAGGGACCCAGCTCCAGGGGAAGCCAGTAGGCAGAAGAGCCCCAGGAGCAGTCTCAGATGGGACAGAGCCCTGGAGGTGAGCTCTGGCCATTCTTGGGCCACAGCCATGGGATCTTGGGAGAAACAGAAAGAACCAAGCTCACCTGGGGCCTGTCCATCCGAAGCACAGTTGCTGCTGCTTGGTCTCCTGAGCTCCCCACTTGGGGATGGGTAGGAACTGGGGAAGCAAGCTGAGCTGAGGAAGGAAAGAAAACTATGAGTGGGACAAGCCCTGCCTTCGGCGCCCATAGATCTATGTTCCCAATGAGTGGATTCAAGAGAGCCCAGGCAGCTCCACACACACTGACTCTTATCCGTCTTCTATAAAGGCATTATCTCTAGTGTGCTGTGAATCTTCCTGGGAGAACACAGTAGAAGGTCCCTGGTTAAACTGAGGACTGGGTATTCCTTCCAGCCCCCATTCTCTCCAACCTCTCTGAAAGAAGCCATACATCTGCCCACATTCTCTCACCCATAGCTTCCCGAGCACTAGCCAAGCCTGACTTGACCCTCATGCCCTCTCATTATGGACGCTCCTTGAAGCTCAGGCTCTGGTGCTTCCTCTCTGTCAGTGATCTCACTGGCTCTCACCGCTTTAACACTGCTCTCACAGCCTCACTTCTCTCCTAGGCCCCATCCCACACTTCCGGTTGCCTACTGACATTTCACTTGGATGTCCCACAACACTCAAGTTCAGTGCCTAACATGCACGTTCTTACCACCTTCCTTTTTTGATTTTCCAAGTCCTGTCAATGATTCTATCATCAGCCAAAACTCTCTAATTTCCCTTCCTCTCATTTCAAATCCAAGTCCATAGATTCTTTTTTTTTTTTTTTTTTTAAAGGATGACCGGTAAGGGGATCTCAACCCTTGGCTTGGTGTTGTCAGCACCACGCTCAGCCAGTGAGCAAACCGGCCATCCCTATGTAGGATCCGAACCCGGGGCCTTGGTGTTATCAGCACCGCACTCTACCGAGTGAGCCACGGGCCGGCCTCAAGTCCATAGATTCTTCCCTCACAATGTTTCTCTCACTTGTTTCCTTTTCCATTCTACTCACCCCAGTTTAGGCAGTAACTGTCTGACATCTATTCTACTGCATTGCCTTTCCACTGAGGCCCCCTCCAGTGGAATTATGGAATTATTCAACCCATAATGTTCATCTGTGCCAGAGTTATCCTCCTGAAATACTATTTCTAACAAATCATCCTCTGATCCCCAAAAGCTTCCTGGCGTCAACCTCAAGGTCCTGTATGAGAAAGGCTCAGGTTCCCACATAAGACTTTCCTGACCCCACCTCAATGAGGGCCCAAGAAACCCCCAACTTAGAGTGTTTGCTTATATCCTCTTCTAGTGGCACACGTACTACTTTTCTCTCACTTTCAAATTCCTCGCCCATTTTTCACTGTCCAATCCAGTGCCACCTCCTCCATGAAACAGTGATAGTGTACTATATATCTCTGGTCTCCGACAGTGCTTTTTCTATGACAGGTACTTGGCAAAAACTTGCAAAATACATAAATGATGCAGAATAAGCAAAAGGAACAGACAAGGTCACTGGGGAAAGAGGACAGATGCAGGCCAGCAAGGAATTCCAATGGGGTGGGAGATAGGCAGATAAATAAAAAGAGCCTCCAGAGGAGAGAGGGAGGCATGAGCTGGGGAGATGAGTACCAAAGTGCCCATTAGGGAGTTGCTGTGCCCCTGGGTCATGTGGAGTCTCCAGGTGGGCTCCAGCGGCTGAGCCCCCACGGAGGGGTGAGGTAGGAGGATATTCCTTTGTTGCACCCAGAGCTGTTGTCTCCTCCAAATGTATTTCTTGTTCCTGCGCTGGGGCTGAAACCTAGAGACAAGGAAATACAATTGGGTTCAAAAGAGCGTCCTCAAAGGTACTGAACCCAAAATGTCTAAGATGACCCCTCCAGAAAAAATGCCAGGGAAAAGAAGTGCCAGTGTCCTTCTAACCCCACCAGTACAACCTGCTGGGTAAAAAAAAGTCACAGCAGAATCTAAATCTTGCACTCCTACTTGCTATCTCTCTGTTGACCCTCTTGGTAGGAGCTTGAGAACAAGATTCTGTAACCACTTCCATTCTGTGTCAGGTTTTCAAACATAAATTTGCTTATGAAGAATCATCCAGAAAAGGGAGCCGGGAGAGCAATTCAGTACATTCTCTACGGCCTTAGCCTACAGAAGGGAGCATCCCTTCTGTAGGTACAAAGGAAATAATAATAAGTGTATGTGCTTGTATGTGCACAAATAATGCTACTGAAGCGGACAGCTGGAGCGGTACTTCAGAATAGTGGCTGACAAACCTTAAGTGAGCTTTCCCAATTTCTCTCAGCAAAAGTGTGTCCTCTTCAGAGAAGCCTTCACTGACCACACTGATAAACAGGGATAGTCACTCTCTGTCATAATTACCTGATTATGTATTCTGTATAGCATGTATTGATCTTTAAATTATCTTATATGTCTTTATTGTCTATTTTCTCCCCACTGGAATTTATTATTTTTTGAGGGTTAGAACTGTATCTGTCTTGATCACTAGCTCCTAGAACGATGCTTGGTCCAACGTTGCTGTTTAATTAATATTCTTGACTGACTTCCTCTTGATATTTTGTCTATAGTTTTTAGGGTTATCTGTAAACTCAGTTTTTAATATCTATATCTTTCCCCAATAATTTACATAAGAGAGTTAAATAAGATCAGACAACACTAACCTTTAGAGACCTTGAGAATACCTCAGAGCAGGGACATTTTATTTCTAATCCTTACTTGTTGTCATCAAACCACCTCCTCACACTCTCATGGTTATTATTTTTACCAGCATTTGGAGGAGAAAACCTAAAACGTTATCTAAATAAAGCACATTTATAAGCTCACTTGCTCTGGCAGGTACATAGCACAGCACGATGTAAAAATAACTTCTCCTTCAATTAACCACTCTAGATTTGCCCTATTGGGTTACATCTGCTGAGATGTGAGGGAACCATCTCCTTTAATATATATCTCATCTGTGTAGTGTAGGACCAGGAGGCTCCTGGGTCTGTGATTCCCAGGCTCTCCACTGAATGGTTCTTACAAATGGGAGTTATGGCGTGGCAGCTGTGGGTATTGGCAAAAGAGAACTTAACTGCCCTTGATAACGCAACTTTGTAATTCACTGACAATTAAATCCTGTTACAGTTCCTGTTTATTATCTAGGATTTAGACTTATAGGTTTCAATTCTTCTTTTTTTTTTTAGACCGGCCGCACCGCGCTCAGCCAGTGAGCGCTGTGAGTGCACCGGCCATCCCTATATAGGATCCGAACGGGCGGCGGGAGCGCAGCAGCGCTCCCAGCGCCGCACTCTCGTGAGTGCGCCACGGGCTCGGCCCAAGGTTTCAATTCTTTAAAGGCATAAATACCTCATTCCAATTCTCGTTCTAAAATGGCATTCCATAGCAAGACACTAGAGAAAAGCTATAGTGGCTTAGAACCTAGGGAGCTGGAAAATCCTGGTCCCCACACTTGGTAGTAATCAGCGATAACCACAGTTCACCTCAATCTTGTGGACAAGAGAATGGTTATCAGATATGTCATCTGGGATGAGTTAATTAACCTCTGTGACTACTTCACTTGTCAAATGGAGGTAATGATTACTATATTGCCTATTTCGTAAGCCTGGTAGGAGCTGAAATAAGATATGGGATACAGGGCTGGCTGGATAGCTCACTTGGTTAGAGAGTGGTGCTGATAATACCAAAGTCAAGGGTTTAGATCCCCATACTAGCCTGTCACCAAAAATAAGTAAGAATACCAACTTCAAACAAAGTTGATCTGAGGCCAGATAAATTAAGGTAAAACAAACCACTTCATAATTTTGTCAGCTCATTTAAAAAAAAACCAAAACCCACAAGGTTACTGTGCCACCCACAGAAATACCAAACATCCTTCTGGCTAAAAAGAATAACTGGTACTTCTTTCACCAGTTACAACTATCTAGCTCACCTTCCCTGTAGATGAGATTTATTGAGATACTCAGAATTGCCCCCACTTTCTGACAGCATACAAGCTACAGTGGATACCTGCTTCCTTAGAAAAAAAAAAAAAAAAAAAAAAAAAAAAAAGATACAGGATACAAAAGCATTTTGTAAAGTGCACAATTCTGCAGCCCAGTAGGGATTGCCCTACCACCCTTTCCCAGCCTCAATGTACACACAATGAAGTGGCTTACTCCTGATAAACAGAATGACTCTGATTTGCCCTGATCTTCTTTAAACTCCTCCTGGCAAACCGCCATGGAAAAGCTTGTTTATTCATTTAGCCCTTCTATAAACATTTTTTGAACCCCTGCTAGGAAAGACAGTCCGGCCCTAATGTCTTCATGTCAAAATACTTAACAATGACAGTAGTGGCAGAGTAAGAAATGGAGTCCAAAGACCCCACTCTTATGCTGGAGCCATGAGTGTTCAGCTATCTTGCCTGTCAATTGTCATTCTCTTGGGTTTTGACTTGACAGTCACCTGTTTCTGAGGCTCCCCGGATAGAAAACTGAGAGTTTTAATGGAGGGAACATTCACTTCTGCTTATGCAAAATCAGACAAGAAACAGAAATTTTCGTTTACTCTCCTCACTAAATAGCACTCTAAACATGTCTTCAGCCACTTGTCATTGCCAAGGTTGGTCTAGCTGCTCTCTAGGTCCCTGTGATGGAAATGATGGTTGACTACGGATTTGATAATGCCAAATGTGCATTGCCCGGTACTCCTGGAAAAATGTCTAGCCCCAAGACTCTGATCACCTAGAACTGATTCTCAAGTCATAAATATGTGATCATTTTTTCTTAATGCACTGAATAAAATGATATGCTGGGTATTTGGGAAGTTTTATGTACTGTTTTCCCTGGTGAAGTGCAAAGGGGTAAAGTAGAAGGGACTCTAGTCCACCCTGCTCAGGTTACAGGGAAGCAATCTGAGACTCATTAGGAGGAACTAACGTATCAATGGTGTAACGGTCTTTTGATGCATCAACTTGGCACAAATCACACACTAATCTAGGTGTTGCTGTGAAGTATTTTGTAAATGTGATTAAAGTCCATAATCAGTTTACTTTAATTAAGGGAGATTATCCTAGATAATGGATAGATGAATGAGCCCAACTCAGTTGGTTCAAGGCCTTAAAAGCAAAGCTGAAGGTTCCATGAAGAAGAAATTGGTCTGTGCACTGCAGCTTGTGCCAGAGTACCAGCCTGCTCTTCCTTATGGTCTGCCCTATGGATTTCAATTTTGCCTAGCCAGCCCCACATCTCATAAGCTACTTTCTACCAATAAATTTCTTTATACACACACACACATCTCCTACTGGTTCTGCTTCTGTGACTGAACTCTGACTGATACACATGGTCACAGAGCTAGTTAGCTCTGTTGTCCTAGAAGCCAGATTTTCCAATGTATCATACTGCTGACGCTTTCCAGCTTTTTCTCTAGTTTGAGTTACCTTGGCTTTAAATTTGTGAGAACCCCAGGAAATAAGGAAAATCAAAAATTAGAATTAATGGGCCGGCCCGGTGGCGCACTGGATAGTGCGCCGCTTGGGAAGCACAGCGGCGCTCCCGTCCGAGGGTTCGGATCCCACGTACAGACCGGCTCCCGCTCACTGGCTGAGCGAGGCGCGGGAGCAACGCCGAGGCTTGCGATCCCGTCGCCGGTCCCCGGTCCGGTACGGGGGCAACACTGAGGGTTGCGATCCGTTGCCGGACACGGAAAAAGACAAAAAAGACAAAAAAGACAAAAAAGACAAAAAAGACAAAAAAGACAAAAAAGACAAAAAAGACAAAAAAGACAAAAAAGACAAAAAAGACAAAAAAGACAAAAAAGACAAAAAAGACAAAAAAGACAAAAAAGACAAAAAAGACAAAAAAGACAAAAAAGACAAAAAAGACAAAAAAAAAAAAAAATTAGAATTAAAGATGCAAAAAAATCCCAGTTGGCTGTGGAAAGCTAGCCAAAACTCCAAATGATTATGAGGTCCAGAAATGTCACCTCTCATAAGGTACCTAAGAGGCAGGAAGAGAAAGAATTGACTCTGAGAAGTCCAAGGAGGTGAGTACTAAGAATTTCTAAAATGAGGGTCCATGCTATCAGCATATCCAAAGGCCCACCTCTTCTCCACTTCCTATTCTAACCAGCGTACAGATCTCCTGCTTGCCAAGAGTGCTGTGTGGATCTCCAGGCTAAAGCTAGGCTCACAACACAGTATTTCACAGTGTGATTCACAGATCTTAGCTGGGATTCGCATTTTTGTTTATGGCTTGGAGCACAGAACTGTTTCCCCTCTATCCATGGAAAAGGTTCAGGAATCCTAAGAACAAACCAGTCTAGAGCCTGGAAAATGGAAAATGTCTATTCCCAGACCAACCCAAGCACTACAGAATGATTATGGATGCCATTCTAGACTCAATTGCTCACCTCTCCTGGTCCACTGAGATGTCTCTGGAAATCCTCCACCACAGCCACAGCCTCGTCGCCACTCTCAGGGTGATGCAGCTGAACCCAGGTCTGGAGCTCCGCAGGCAGGATGCTCAGGAACTGCTCCAGCACCAGCAGCTCCAGGATCTGCTCCTTGGTGTGTACCTCTGGCATCAGCCACCAGCGGCAGAGCTCTCTAAGCCGGCTCAGTGCCTCTTGTGGTCCAGACATCTCGTGGTAACATAATTGCCTGAAGTGCAGCCGGAAGATTTCACAGACAGGAGGGTGGTTCTTTTGGAGACTGTAGCCTTGTCCCCAGGTCTGGCTCCCCTGCTCCTGCTTCACAGTCAGGCGCCCCTCCTGCTTCTGGAAAACAGCACTCCTGGGGATGAGGCCTAAAGATCCCCTGACTGTGGTGGTCATTGTGACCTCAAAGAGAAGCTTGTCTCAGCTGCAGTTGGTCCAATTAAAATGATGGTCTGTAGTTCAGATCTCAGGAGCTATTTTTCAGGGTTGGGGAAGGAGCTGATGGAAGTGTCACCTACAGAAACATCAAGAGAGGAGTCAGAGTCCCCAGAGTGTTCAGCCCTAGGCTGATAACAGATTCTCCAAAGTTAAAAAGCAAAGCTCCAGAAAAACAGAGCACAACCAGCACAGTCTCTCAAAGCATCTAAGTGACTTCACTTCCTAAACTTTTAGTGGCTCCCATCACGTACAGAAAAAAACCTAAATGTCTATGCCTAGCATTCACAGCCCTTCACAACCCAGCCTTAAACCTCTGTTCCAGCCACACCCATTACCACTCTCTTCAAGGACCCAGGCTACAAAGACAGCAATGGTCTCCAACGTGGGATATGCAAGATATCCCAAAGGATGCAAAAGGAAATACTAAGTTGTTATTTAACTCCTATTTAATGTATGTTTTATAATGTGCATTGAAATTTGTGTAGTAGTACACATCTTTAATTTACAAATAAATCTATGTAGGAAGTGCATGCTCAAAACTCTTCTACTGATAGTGATGTGTAATAAAGTTTGGGACTAACGCTATAGAGACACAGCCAAAGTCACACATACTCCTTCCTGTTTGGATTTTTCTTCTTCCTTTCAACTTTTGACAAACTCTTACTTAGCTGTCAATACTCTGAACAAATGCCGTTTTCTTTTGAAGGCTTTCCTGATTGCCCCAGCAGAGAGCTGGCAGCTTCTGTCTGTACTTCTCACTACAATACTGTATTTTAACTGGTTTATGCACATACCCTCATACCGTCCAAACTGGTGGATGGCCACCAACGGAAAGGAACCAGATGGAGTCAGAAGTGCCAAACCTTTTTCTACTCAATGAACTCCCCTAGAAAGCCTTCTGGATCTCTCCAGGGTTAAGTGTGGTTATTGCCTCAGTGACCTCACAGTACTTTTTTCATTCAAACCTCTGTGAGAGCACTTCTCACACTAACTGCTTGTGATTTACACAGCTGCCTCCCACCCTTTAGGAGACTCAAAGGGCAGGGCAGGCTTCCAGTCACCTTTGTACACATGCTTGTGTACGTGGCACACAGAGGCATTATATTTGGTAAAGGAATGAATGTGGTTCATTTTGCTGACTCTGAAGTGAGGGGAAACTTTTATCGTTTATACACTGTAAAATCCTCTTTGAAAACCAGCACATTGGTGGTAACTGAGGGATCTGTACTGTGCTTCCATTTCACCATGCATCCTGATCCCCAGGTAAGCTATTTCTCTCTAGGCTTCAGTTTCTTTAAAAAGACAGAAATGGGCTTAAAAATAATCTGTGAGCCTCCTCTGAGATCCCAGACGTGTAGGAAGTTCAGGCCATTTTCATACTTCCCTTACGGTTCCAAATGCTCAGCAGCTTATCTCAACTAGATTTTTGTATTTCCAAGTCACGCTTCACGTTTTAAATTCCGAGTCTGAGTGTGACCGACTTCTGACGGTCGTCTCACAGTGCAAGAAGGGAAGACAGCTATCTACATTTCGCGCTAAACCAGGCTTCTGCGGCGCCGCTCACCTGGCCACGTCTGCCCTGTTCATCGCTGTGCCCGCAGGTGCCCGGCTCCGTGCCACACACGGCTGGTCAGAGGATCGGACAAAGAAGCGGCTCTACACCGGGCGGCTTCTGAGCGTCACGGGGACCGCGCCGCCCGCCGCAGGGGCGAAGCGCGGTCCCGGCCGGCGTCAGACAGCCAGCCTCCGAGCCGCGCAGACTCGGGCCTGACGACCCCGGCCCCGATCGCGCCTCCCTCCCCGCACCCAGCCCACTCGCGTCTACCACTGGGCGCAGACGCCGGACACCGCAGCGGCCCGTGGAAGCTAAAATAATGGCCGAGCCGGAAGCGAGAGAAGCCCCCACTTCCGGCCTCCCCAGGATCCCGGAAGTGTCAGTTGCGAAGGTGGGCACGCGCGCCGCCACACCCGGCAGAGGTGGCTGGGCCCTGGGTGCCCCGGCCTTTACCGCCCCCTGGCAGAGCCAGTTGTGACCGGAGCGGGGCTTCACCCGAAGTCTCAGCTACGCACATCCCGCTCCCAGGCCATTCAAAGTCCGGGCGACCCAGACGCACCCCAGTTCTGCCCCTTCCCCTCCGGGTGACCTCCTTGGGAAAGATACCCAACTTCTGAGCCTGTTTTCTCACCTGAAAAATTCAGAGCATAGCACGTGCCTCACAGGGTTGTGAGCCCTGAATGAGGTAACCGTACAGGCACTACGTAGCAAAAGCCTGGCATATCCTGAGCATTCAGTTATACCAATCAGAGTCTCAATGAAGTGAGCCGCAGGCATCTCCATATGGGCGGAAATATCACAGTCTCTGGGCCTGCTTCTTCACTTGAAAGATGAAGATGCCTGTGGCTCAGTGCCTGTAGCCCAACATAGGTCTTTTACAGAGTTCAAAGTAAACAGTCCCCCTGGATGTCTAGGAATCAGCAATTTCCCAAAGATGTGCTGGCTCTATCTCTGGCCTTGACATGTGTCCCTCATATATCTGCACAAACCAGGATAGAAACAAAGGCATTGGCAGTCCTGCTCAGGCGTTTTCATACACTTAAAGGAGGTGTCTTAGACCATACTTTGTCCACTGAGCCTAATGGGTGACCTCCTAACATCAAGGTCACCCTTTACATTTGGAAAGCTCACAGAAAGGTCTTGGTTATCTAGGCCTAGCCTCTGCCTGACATTGCCGCTGGACACGGCCCATTGGTCCATCAAGGCCTCAAAGGCTCAGGGGTCTTGAGTAGGAAATCTCTCAAGGCCAGGCCAAATGCTGCCTGTCCTGATTTCCATTTTCCCTGACCATGTGTTGTCCTGCAATTCTGGCTGCCTGGTGCGGGAGACACAAAGATCTGAAAACCAAGACTGACTTGTTTTTGTTTTCTTTTTAAAAGATGACTGGTAAGGGGATCTTAACCCTTGACTTGGTGTTGTCAGCACCACACTCAACCAGTCAGCTAACCGGCCATCCCTATATAGGATCCAAACCCGGGGCCTTGGTGTTCTCAGCACCATACTCTCCCGAGTGAGCCATGGGTTGGCCCTAAGACTGACTTTTTTTTTTTTTTTTCTTTTAGTCTTTTTCCGTGTCCGGCAACGGATCGCAACCCTCAGTGTCACCCCCGTACCGGACCGGGACCAGCAACGGGATCGCAACCCTCGGTGTTGCTCCCGCGCCTCGCTCAGCCAGTGAGCGGGAACCGGTCTGTATGTGGGATCCGAACCCTCGGCGGGAGCACTGCCGTGCTTCCCAAGCGGCGCACTATAGCAGTGCACCACCAGGCCGGCCCAAGACTGACTTGTTTTTATTCTCTAAGTTGTGTCATGCTCAGGTGGTTGGCTTTCATTGTCTGCGATGGCCAGGCCCATCTGGGCAGTGTGTCTAGACTTCAGAGGTGCTTCTGTAGCCAGCACTGTGGGCCTGATCTACCACGACTGGGTTGGGCCCCAGTGGGCAAGACATACTTCACGATGCCTCCCATATAGACTGTGAGACACATTTAGGCCAAAGACAACTCCAGAAGGCTTGCAGGAATTCTGTACTCCACACTGACCTCTCTTGAAAACCATCACGGAAGCTTTGGTATGAGAGCTAACAGATAGGTAACCTAAGTTCTACATGCCTAAAGCAAAACTCACCATCTACTCACAACCCTGAAGCTCTACCCATGTTCCCATCACTGTAAGATACACTGTTATACACCCATGGGCCCAAACAAGAACCTAAACTGGGTGTCATAGCAAGAGCTGGTGACCATTGGCAAGTTACTTAGATTCTCTGAGCTATAGCTTCCTTATCTGTAAAATGGGGATAATAATATACCTAAATTGTAGAGTCGCTGTGAGGATTGGATGAGATCATATATACAAAACACTTAGAATGGTACCTGGCACATTGTAAGTACTATAGGTATTTTCTAGTATCATGTTTACTATCCTAGTTTCTTCCAACTTCATCCCCTGTATTCAGATTTGTTGCTAAGGCCTGCCAAGTTTGCCCCATATGTATGTTAATAATAATAATAATAATAATAATAATAATAATAATAAAAGAAAATATCTATACCACTTACTATGCTTTGAATCACCATGGTCCTTTCCTCTGTGTTAAGTCCTGCCTAGGATGAGGGCAGCTGTGAGAATGATGTCCCTAGGAACCTTTTGGATTTAAGAAGACCACAAAGAGAGGAGCACAGTTAGGTCTGGAGAGTCTTTGCCCCCACACGGCTCAGCTATTCTGACATCATCTGTGTGAACAGTCCTTTTTCAACAGCAAGAACACTCATACAAACCCTAAAAAGAAGGTGGAGTTCTAGACACCCCAGGGAGAGAGCATTACTGTGACATGGGCAGTAAAACCCCAGCCACTGTGCTTGCATGGGAGTGGATGGGGCCCAAGCCCTAACTAGGAGAGTGAAGAGACCATCCTTTCACCTGGAAAACTCCTACTTATCCTTCAAAACTTAGCTGAGAAGCCTTTAGTCCAGGAAGCCTCTGCACTACACCTAGATTAGGTGCCCCTTTCTTTGTGCTCTGTGGTGGCTTGCTATATCCTTGCCATGGTCTTTATTTATCATACTGCATTAACATCATCTGTCTACTTACTGGTCTCCCCCACTGTATTGTAAGCCCCATGTGGACTGAAACCCCTTTTCCCTGGCTCACAGCTGAGTCCCCAGGCACTAACTCCAGGTTTGGCTGGAGTTTTTAGTATCTCTCTCCTCAGCTGGATGCTACCTCCCTACATTCAGCCCACCCTTGTTTCTCTGGCATCCAGCACAAAGTCTAATCTAGTCTCTAATAAATGTGTCCTTAATCCAGGTTGTTGTGGGAGGCTTTTAAGTAGGGAAGGAAATAGATCAGTGTGGCTTGTAGGAATTTGCCTCTTATGGCCAGCTTTATTAAGGGGCTTGGAGAGAAAGAGACATGCACATCCTTATATCTGCTTTTCTGCTTTGCACTCCTAGTGCCTCTGTAAGACAGGGTCATTAGTTTGTAGATGAGGATCTTGAGGCTTGGCAATTGTCCTGCTAGCGAGGTAACATTATACTGGCTGAAAAGGTAAGGAATGCCTTGAATTGAGGTTTTTAGACCTTCTCTCTTCTTCCTTCTATCGCAAGACGCTCTCTCCGACACATCCATTCTTTATAATTCCTCTCAGACTTCTTCCTGCGGACGGTGGGGCAGGCCCTGCTACAAGAGCGGGGAGGATCAGCGACGGCCGCAGGACTTCGCCTGGAGGAGTCTCGGGGAGCGGGGGAGGGTTCTCCTAGTCCCCTGGCCTCAGGGACCTCCACGAGGAGCCAATCCCAGGAGAGAAGGCCACCGAGACGCATGAGCGGGCCTCCGAGCTTCCTAGACGGAATCGGAAGTTGTTCCAGGAGCGCGGAGGGACTCGCTTCCGGCGATCTTTTGTTCAGGACTCGTTGGAGGGGGTTGCGGCTGGGGTGGTGGCTGAGTTGGGGAGCTCGTGGGAGTTCTTTCCCGCGGTCCCCGGAGTGGGCGCTGCGGTCTCCGCCGGCTCTCGCCCGCGGTTGGCGCTGGAATTGACTCTTCCTCCTGACGCAGATGGGGAGGCAGGTCCCAAGAGCGGCGGGGACCTACTCGGGATCCCAGAGCATCAGCAACAGCTTTGGTGGGAAGGCAGAACTCTGCCTCCGAACCCAGTACCGCCACAACTCGCTGTTCTTCCTACCCCTGTGACATCCTACTCCCTGTACTCTGTCCTGGCTAAATCCTCGCCTCGTGGCCTGTCGCCTTGTCCTCCAACCTCCCCACCGGCCCTCCAGCTCGGCCACTGGCCCTTGCTGCTGCAAATTTGCAAAGTGAAAGCCAGCTTCCAACCACCAAAGTTGTTGGCATGGACACGTGCACTGCAGGAAGTATACTTAGAGTCGCTAGTCCAGTCACCACCTTCCTGTCTTACAGGTGGGGAAACAGTCCCACGGAGGGATGGGAACTCAGGTCTCCTGCCTCCCACTCTAGGGACTTTGTCTCTTTTTCTGGGCCAGAATTCTGTAAGCTTGATTATCCTAAAGCACAGTTGTGGTCTTGGAAATAATGAAATTGACTTTATTGGTTGTAATATATCAGTTTCTGAATATTGTTGGACTTCAGATTTGAAATCCAAATTCTTTCAGAAGTGTCTTAAACATAGAATGGAATTTCTTTCCAGCCTGTAAATATGGCAGAACCCACTCTGCCATTTACCAGCTGGAATTTGTGACTTGGAACAAGTTATGTATCCACCCTGAATCTTAAGTTTCTTTAATTGTGAAATGGCAAAAACAATCTATGCCTGCTTCCCCCTCGGAGTTGATACGGTTAAGTCAGGTATGTTAAGAGCTTTGACGCATCCTATTAAGAACTATGCAACATAACTTACTGAAGACATCTATGCAAGAAACTGTTTGAAACCTAGGAGGGAGGCAGGGGAGGAAGACCTAGACCTTGAGTATGTCAGGGGCTAAGGGCGGGTAGACATTGGTGACTCCAACAAAGGTAGTATATGATACCCAACATAAGGGAAGTTCAGAGAGCCAAGGGAGAGATTGATCTTGAAAGGGATTAGAGGAAACTTCAGAGGGAAAAGCATTGAGTTGGGCCTTGAAGTAGGATTTAGATAGGTGTGGGGGGAGAGGGGAGAGCATTCCTGGCAGGAGGAACACCATGATCAAATGTTGAGAGATACACATTGGTGGGGGTGTCATTATTTCAGTACAGTTATTTCCTATTATAGTCAGTAGGGAATCAACAACAACAAAAAAAGGTGATTTGATCTCTGGTTTAGATGTATAAAATCTGTGTGCCCTTAAGCCACCATAATGTCCCCTGATGATCCTGTTCTTCCGCCACTTTAGAGAACACATGATGATAGTTATATTTCTTATTGCAACAATGAGAAGAGAGAGCCAAGGAGAAGCTGAGCCCTGATACTCCAGGGAATTTCTAAATTCCCTTCACATACAAGGCCTCCAGTATGCCTCCATCTGCCCTTGGAGCTTTTTCATGGCTAAGCCCTACTATAGGTATTTTCTAGTATCATGTTTACTATCCTAGTTTCCTCCAACTTCATCCCCTGTATCCAGATTTATTCCTAAGGCAATAAATCTGTAAAGCTAGGGCTTACAGACCCCTTGAGTCTGTTGCACAGGTTGGGTTACAAACCCTCCACATGCAGGTCTGTGAGCTAGGTAATAGAAAAAAAAGGTTCTGGGAGCCGTAGGTATAGAAAAATGAATGGGTTTTATTCAGATCTAGGAGCCACTGTCCTAGTGGCTTCTCTGAGAGTTCTGAGAAGCACTATGGATCAGAGTTGTTAGTCTTTTATACTTAAGTCCACAATCCTGGACACCTGGGTGCCCATATGCAACTTACATTAAGTAGTAACAAGGAACACCTTAGGATATTTACAACAAATGCTCAGCAAGATTCTGAACATCTGAGGGGCCCTGACCATTTTCCTATTTTTCCCAACATCTTCTAAGAGAATCTAAAAGATTTCCCTGTGCCCAATAACACCAGTGTTCCACACACTAGTGTTTCTATGGATTAAACATGCAGAACTTTCGACGTGAGTGGATGTTTCCTTATCTCTCAGTGTAGGCTTGCTGAAGGGCCAGGCTGGTTATCCCCAGTTAGAGGTGGGCAGGAGTATTGTTCCCTCCTTCCCTCTTTCCTAGTAATGCCTGGGACGAGGCTGTCACCAGGGGTTGCTCACCTGAAATGAGTTGAGTTTATTCCACTTTCATCCGAATTCCCTATCATTTCTGGCTTCCTTCCACTGGCCAGGAACTGATGAAACCTGGGAAGGAGAAAACAGTGAAGAAAATTCTGTGATACCTCCCTAAGTAGTTTTTAGAATTAGAAGGGGCTGGTTGTCTTCAGTTATTGGCATCAAGTTTACTGATAGGGATGCAAAATGAAAGTTTGGAGAGTAAAGCTCTAGTAGAAACTACTATTGTGAAAAGGTCAATTGTTTATTGGAATTTGGCTTGTTTCCTCTTTATTTCTTAGGCTAGAATAAATGCTACAAGTCTTCTCCAAAAGAAACACCCCATAGGATTTTATGTATCTTTCTTTAAGGACTTTTCTAGCCCTCTTGCTAGAATTTTACTCATTAATCCTAATTGCTCACCCTATTCCAAACAATTCTGCTCTGCTGTGATGTCCTCCAATTTCAAAACCGGTAGCAAATACCAACTTCTAAAAATTTCTGGAAGTGCTACCTGGAAAACAAACTTCTTATAGCTGGATTCCATCTATGTCTTTGGATTTCTTCCTTCAGTTTCCATTATACAAGCAATTTCTGGAATGTCAGCTTCATTTAGTTAGCCTATCATTACATATACCAGGAGTCTTCAAAAAGTTCATGGAAAGATTTGTATTATCTTTTAATTCCATTTTTTCCACGAAATTTGTATAGTACCCTCATACATATGTGTATTAGGGTTCCTCAAAAAAAAACATTTTCTATATATCTTATGTGTATATAGATATAGATATACATATACATAATGAGATTTATTATAAAGAATTTGGCTCACTTGATTGTGGAGGCTGAAAAGTCCCACAATCTTCCACTGCAAGCTAGAGACCCAGTGGTGCAGCTCAAAGGCCTAAGAGCCAGAGAGCTGATGGTGTAGATTCCAGTGTGAGTCTGAGTCCTAAGAACGAGGAGTGCTGAAGGCAAGAGAAGGTCAATATCCCAACTCAGGCAGTCAGGCAGCAAGCAAATTCAACCTTCCTCTGCCTTTTTGTTCTTTCTATTTATGCCCTCCCACTCTGGAGAGGGCCATCTGTTTTACACAGTTTACCAATTCAAATGCTAAGTTCTTCTGGAAACACCCTCACAGACACACCAGAAATAATCTTTAACCAGACACCTAGGCATCACTTCACCAGTGAAGTTGAAACATAAAATTAACCATCACAATTTCTGTCATATCCCAATGATTGAATGCAGAGGCAGATATGAAAATCCAACCTTCTTCTATTAAACCTGTCTTTAGCCAACTAATCAAGCAAATAACTAACTAGTCAAGTTGAAAACCTCTGATAAATGCACCCAGCGCAATTAAATTTAGCCCAATCTAAAATTATGTTCTTCCCTCTATTGTCAAATAAATTCATCGCTGTGCATATTCTCTGGATCCAATTTATGGGGTTCTCATAAAACCCAAGGCAGAGAAATACCCTTTTAGGAAATCTGTTTTTTCTTCCATCTCTGCTTTCACTACTCTTATGTAGAACTTTGCTGAAAGCAGTAAAAGTATGGAACACACACTAAAATTCTCTTTTCCCATTTCCTCTAAAATTATAGCGTTAGTCAGCATGTGGTCTGCATCACTCCTAACAGCATGTGACTGAACAAATACTTTTACACTCACTGCTAACCAGGGTCACCAGCAGTATTCTACTACAGCAGGGGTTCTCAGTACCAGCCCTTTGGGATCAGACAATTCTTTGTTGTGGTAGGCTGTCCTATGCATGTAGGGTGTTTAGCAGAATCCCTAGCCTCTACTACTAGATGCCAATAGCAGCCCCCTCCAGTTGTGACCATCAAAAATGTCTACAGAACAACTAAAGCAAAAATAGACAAATGGACTACATAAAATTGAAAAGCTGCACAGCAAAGGATGCAATCGACAAAGTGAAGAGACAACCTACAGAATGGGAAGAAGTGTTTGCAAACTACATGTCAGACAAGGGGCTAATATCTAGAACATATAAGGAACTCAAACAACTCAACAGCAAAAAAAAAAAAAGGCAATTAAAAAATGGGCAAAGGGTTCAAATAAACATTTCTCAAAAGAAAACATACAAATGGCCAACAGGTACATGAAAAAATGCTCAACATCACTACTCCTCAGGTAAATGCAAATTAAACCCATAATGAGATATCATCTTACTCCAGTTAGAATGGCTATTATCAACAAGACAGAAAATAACAAATGCTGGTGAGGATGAGGAGAAAAAAGAACCCTCTTACTCTGTTGGTGGGAATGTAAATTGGTGCAGCCATTGTGGAAAACAGTATAGAGGTTTCTCAAAGAACTAAAAATAGGTTTACCTTATGACCCAGCTATCCCACTACTGTGATAGCTTATACACCCAAAGGAAGTGAAATCAATAGGCAAAAGACACCTGCACTTCTATGTTTATTGCAACACTATTCACAATAGCCAAGAGATGGAATTAACCTAAATGCTCATCAGCAAATCAATGGATAATAAAAACTGTGGTGTGGAATACTATTCAGCTGTATATATATATATATATTTTTTGTCTTTTGTCCTTTTTTCCGTGTCCGGCAACGGATCGCAACCCTCAGTGTTGCCCCCGTACCGGACCGGGGACCGGCAACGGGATCGCAAGCCTCGGTGTTGCTCCCGCGCCTCGCTCAGCCAGTGAGCTCAGCTGTATATTTTTTTAAAAAGACGAAAATGCTGTCATTTGCAGCAATGTGGATGGAACTGAAAACCATTTTGTTAAATGAAATAAGCCATGCACAGAAAGACAAATACCCCATGATCTCATGCATATGTGGACGCGACGCGAGACCTAGCATCTGGGCAGGTCAATCGGGCTTCTTGCTCTCAGGATCTGGTGTGGGTACCCTCAAGGCCAGTGTAGCTTTGGGAATGGCTGTGGTGGACAGAGGGCAAGGCTCTGGCACCAGACATGGCATCCCCACTCCTGCTCAGGGTGCGGTCATAGTTTGCACCTTTCTGGGGGCTGGCGCCCAGCCGGCCTGGGTATCCGTGTCCTGCAGCTTCTGGGTCTGCTTCAGCTGGCTGAACGGCGGCTTCACCTGCGCAGCCCCCACGGTCTTGCTTGTCCACTCATCCACCAGCTTGTGCAGGTTGTCTGTGAAGGTCGACTTTCTTGTTGCTGTTGTTCACCTGCACCTGGTCATGGCAGGGGGCCTGGCTCAGGGCCAACTTTTTTCCATTTAATATGATATTAGCTATGGGTTTGTTGTATATGGCTTTTATTGTATTGAGGTACATTCCCTCTATACCTAGTTTGTTGAGTGTTTTTACCACAAAGGGGTGTTGTATTTTATCAAATCTTTTTCTGCATCCATTGAAATGATCATATATTTTTTTCCTTTCAGTCTGTCGATGTGATATATCACATTTATTGATTTGCATATGTTGAACCATCCTTGCATCCCAGGGATGAATCCCACTTGACCATGGTGAATGATCATTTTTTGTGTTGTCAGATTCTGTTTGCCGGTATTTTGTTGAGGATTTTCACATCTATGTTCATTAGAGATATTGGTCTGTAGTTTTCTTTTTTTGTTGTATCTTTTTCTGGTTTTGGTGTGAAGGTAAAGGTGACCTCGTAGAATGAGTTTGGAAGTACTCTCTCCTCTTCAATTTTTTGGACGAGTTTGAAAAGAATTGGTTTTAGTTCTACTTTAAATGTTTGGTAGGATTTAGCAGTGAAGCCATCTGGTCCTGGAATTTTCTTTGTTGGGAGACTTTTTATTACCGCTTCAATCTCATTACTCACTGGTCTGTTTAGGTTTTCTAATTCTTCACAATTCAACTTTGGTAAATTGTGTGTGTCTAGGAATTCATCCATTTCTGCTATGTTTTCCAGTTTGTTAGCATATACTTCATCACAATAGTATCTTATGATCCTTTGTATTTCATTGCTATCAGTTGTAATGTCTCCTTTTTAATTTCTGATTTTATTTATTGAGTACTGTCTTTTTTTCTTCTTTAGTCTAGCTAAAGGTTTCTTGATTTTATCTTTTCAAAAAGCCAACTCTCATTTCATCGATCTTTTGTATTTTTTAAACTGTAATTTATATATTTCTGTTCTGATGTTTATTATTTCTTTCCTTCTACTAAATTCGGGTTTAGTTTGTTTTCATTTTTCTAGTTCCTTAAGGTCTAATGTTAGGTTGTTTTATTTGAAGTCTTTCTACTTCTTTGATGTCTGCATTTATTCCTATAAACTTCCCTGTTACATCTGCTTTTGCTGTGTCCCATAGGTTCTGGTGAGTTGTGTTTTCATTTCCATTTGTCTCTAAGAATTTTAAAATTTCCTTCTATATTTCTTCTTTGATCCATATTTTGTTTTGGAGCATGTTTTCTAGCTTCTGTGTTTTTGTTCAGTTTCCAATGTCCCTTCTGTTGATGACTTCTCATTTTATTCTCTTGTGGTTGAACAAGATAGTTGGTATAATTTCAATTTTTAAAAATTTGTTGAAAGTTGACTTGCGATCTAACATATGGTCTGTTCTAAAGAATGTTCCATATGTGGCTGAGAAGAATGTGTAGTCTGAAGGTGTTGGATGAAATGCTCTATAAGTGTCCAATAGGTCCAATTGGTCTAGAGTGGAGATTAACTCTGATGTTTCTTGGTTAATTTTCTGTCTAGATGATCTGTCCTTTGCTGAAAGTGGAGTATTAAAGTCCCTAACTATTATTGTGTTGTAGTGTATTTCTCCCACTAGGTCTAACAGTATTTGCTTTATATAACTTTTAAAAATTTAAGTTAAATTAAATTAACTAAATAAATTTATTAAATTTAAATTAAATTGAATTAAATTTATCTTCAGCTTGGAGAGCTCCCTTTAGTATTTCTTGGAAGGCAGGTCTATTGTTGATTAATTCCCTGCTTTTGTTTGTCTGGGAAAGACTTTATTTCTTCTTCATATTTGAAGGTTTTGCTGGATGCAGAATTCTCAGTCAGCAGTCTTTTTACTTCAGCACTTTGAATATATCATCCCACTCTCTCCTGGCCTGTAGAGTTTCCCACTGAGAAATCTTCCAAGAGCCATATTAGGGCACCATTGACTGTTATAAATTTCTTTTCTCTTGCTGCTTTCAATATTCTTTGCTTGTCTTTGGTTTTTGATAATTTGATTATGATGTGCTTGGGGTGAATTTAATTGGTGACCTCTGAGATTCACGTACCTGGATTCTGTCATCTTTCTCCACACTTGGGAAATTTTCATACATTATTTCCTTAAGTATGCTTTCTAGGTCTCTTCCTTTTTCATCTCCTTTGGGCACGCCATTACGCTGAAGTTATTTCACTGGAAGGTGTCCCATGATTGCTGCAATTCCATTTCATTTTTTCTTATTCTTTTTTCTTTTTGCTACTCTGATTGGATAATTTCATATGTTCTGTCTTCAAGCTCACTGATTTTTTCTTATGTTTGATCAAGTCAGCTGTTGGAGCTTTCTATCAAGTTTTTCAGTTCAGATAATGTATTCTTTATTTCTAGAATTTCTATTTGGTTTTTCTAATTGATACTATTTCTTTGTCAATTTTCTAGTTCTGCTCCTGGATTGTTTTCCAAATACCATTTAATTTGGATCTTTATTTTCTTGTGATTCCCTGAACATCTTTAAGAGGATTATTCTCTGTAAGACATATCATAAATCTGCTGTTCATCTTGGTCAATTTCTTGCACTGTGTTGGCTTCCTTTGATGTCATCATATTTCTCTGCTCTTTCTTGATCTTTGTGTCTTTATGTTGATGCCTGGGCATTTCAGAAGATGGCTACCTCTTCTAGATTTTCTAGGTGTTTTTTGGTGGTGTCAGAATTCTGTCTCTGGTCTGTGGTTTTTTTCTGTTCTGCGACAGATTAATAGCAACCACCACCACTTAAAAACTGTGCTGGAACTAATTTGCTGTCCAGGGGTTGATTCCTGGATATGGGAAATTTCCTGTGGGGATCAGAACTTGAACTCTGTGCACTGAGCTAAATTGCTGCCTTACTGTTGTTTCTTAGACTGGAAAAAAACTTTTTATGCAAACAGGATTTTAAATGTTGGCCTTTTAGTCACTCCTAGGTCAATGGGGTCACCCAAAACTGTAGAGGATATTGACTAAGAAGTTATTAATGAGATAGAATTAAGATACATAAATTTTACAGGACCAAAGTTCTTAGTTTAGCAGGCCAAAGCCTATAGTTAGGGGACCAAAGCCCAACCTTTTAGGAAAGAATGTAGGAATGTTAAGATTGAGAAAGACCAGAAAACTTACACTGGACTAAAGCCTTTGATGTAGATAAGAGAATTGGAGCAGAACAGAGATTGTTCTGGGAGCAGTAGCCCTTAGTTCAGCTAAAACTAAATGATGGGAAAGTATGTAAGTGAAAATCTTCAAGGATATTCTACTAGATTACTTAGTGCGTGGGGGACATTTCACATCTCCCCCTAGGCTATTTCTTTGAATTTCTTAGGGAGTTAGGTGCTTTGGTGATTATCTAATTGCTTTTCTTTGTACATCACATAGCTTAGTTTTAGGACTTCTTTTGATGGTGAATTGCTTGAACTATTTTAAGCCATGTGTATTAGTCCATTTTGTGTTGCTATAACAGAAATACCTGAGACTGGGTAATTTATAAAGAACAGAGGTATTTTGGGCTTATAGTTCTGTAACAGCTGCATCTGTCATGGGCCTCAGGCTGCTTCTACTCATGGTGGAAAGCAGCAGGCAGCCAGTGGGTACAAGCAGATTACATGGTGAGAGGAAGCAAGAGAAAGTGAGAGAGGAGGTGCCAGGGTCTTTTTTTTTTTTTTTTTTTTTTTAAA
>NW_007726418.1:10417-26504 GCF_000696425.1 Galeopterus variegatus | reverse complement strand
AAAGGAAAAAAAAAAAAAAAAAAAAAAATGACCGGTAAGGGGATCTCAACCCTTGGCTTGGTGTTGTCAACACCACGCTCAGCTAGTGAGCCAACCAGCCATCCCTATATAGGATCCGAACCCATGGCCTTGGTGTTATCAGCACCGCACTCTCCCAAGTGAGCCACAGGCCGGCCCAGGTGCCAGGGTCTTTTAAACAACCAGCTCTCATGGGAACTAACAGAGTGAGATCTCACTCAGTACCCCTCTTCCCCCAGGGAGAACATTAATCCATCATGAGGGATCCGCCCCCATGACTCAAACACCTTCCAGCACTGCCACATTGGGGATCAGATTTCCACATGAGTTTTGGCGGGGACAACACATCCAAACTTTATGCCTATACACGCTTAAATGAAGTTTATCACATGGCCAGTTTATGTTTTTACTATGATTGATTAACCATCTGTTTTTCTTCTGTAACTTTCTTGTCTTTGCAGTAAAAACTGAAGCAAAAACTGACTTGGGACTGTGTCCGGGCTCTCCTTTCATGAAGGAATTTCCTTGGTGCAGTCTCTTCAGGCTTCTCATTGCTCTTAACGTTTGTGTCTCCATTACTCTACAAGAGGTGACAACAAACTCAACTGGGCTATGTGGAAATTCCAGCCTGGAACTGAGTCTTTTCCACAAACAGTGCCCCCTATAGTTCTGTTGCACTGACTGGTCTCTACTGTGTTACACCTGTGCCAACTGGAAGGCAGATAAGCTGCCTACACTGCTCCCTGAAGCATTCCTACTGGATAAGCCCCCTCTCCCCAGCACTGCAAATGTTTGCTGTGGGGCAGGCCCCACAGGAGTCCCCTACAAAGACTCACTGACCTATGGGTGGATTTTTCCTCCCATTGGCTGTGGTCCCTCTCTTCTATATGGATGCAAGGGAAGGTTGTGAGCAGCTTTGCTGGCCTGGAAAATGGGATGCTACAGTTTGAGGTGATTTTCTTTTTCTTTTTTTGGCCAGAGATCGTGACACACTTCCCCCTTATAGAGTCCATATAGCTTCACACAAAGCATACTGCTGCTGCTCTGCTGTCTTTAGCTAGCTGCTCCGTGAGTGGCTGGGTCTGGATGTGGTCGGGATAATACCTCCTCCCCTGTGCCATGGCTTTCCACATCTTTAGAGAATCATCAAGTATCTCCACCTCTTCCCCCAGTTCCAGTGATTATAGGATGGCAGTTTTTGAGTTTTAGTTATAAGCCGATCTGTTGTTGTGGGGAGCTATGCTGCATCATCTATTCTGCCATCTTGGTGACATCACTCTTTTTTCCCTTTCTTTTTAACTTTTTCTATTGTTTTGTTTTAGGTGAATCCCTTGTAAAAATCTCTCTCTGTCTCTCTGTCTCTCTCTCTCTGCCTTTTAATAAGGAAACATACTGTGTTTACTACATTATAATTAAATGATAGCTTTGGACTTTGTGACACTATATTAGTGTCATACACCATGCTCTCCTGTATGCCTCTTTTCCTGTTCTTTGGTGCAGTAGAAAATGAGTGGGAAAACCAGAAACAGGGAGGCTTATACGCTTATATCCTAAGTATACTTGGGTCTTTCTAAAGTTTTCTTTCCTTTTCCTCAGCCTACCTTATATGCAGAGGGTTTTGGTTTAGGACACAGGGAGAAAGCTCTCTCTTTATGGCTTTTGCCTTCTCCCTCCCAAAGTCATTGTTTCTCATCTCCTGAAAGGCTCTTGTTCCTTTTTTTTTTTTGTCTTTTTTCATGACCGGCAACGGATCACAACCCTCAGTGTCGCGCCCGTACCGGACCGGGACCGGCAACGGGATCGCAACCCTCGGTGTTGCTCCCGCACCTCGCTCAGCCAGTGAGCGGGAACCGGTCTGTATGTGGGATCCGAACCCTCGGCGGGAGCGCCGCCGCACTTCCCATGCGGCACACTGTAGCAGTGCGCCACCGGGCCGGCCCCTCTTGTTCCTTTTGAGAGTCCTTTATTTATTTCCATTCCTCACTCCCACTTGATTATTGGGCCTTCCAGTCCAGCAGGGCATCGCTCCTCTTGCCGTCTATTAGAAATGAGGTATTCTGGCCAAGGATTCAGGAAGACCAACCCCTGTTCTGCCAATCTTTACTTTCTCCTGCTGAATTCCCAAAGGAGACTCATGCAAGGGACAGTAACCCAATAGGAAATAGAACTGACCAAATGTATCTCTTTATCATTAGCTGGGCTGGCACTTGTTTTCTAATTCAGGCCTCTTTTGAAGCTGAGTTTGATGACATGGCTTAGCTCTAGGATAACCATAATTTATTGTCCAAACTGGGAGACTATGCAGAATGAAAATGAATGAATGAACGGTCTGCCATTGAAAGGGTATGCCAGGAAAACCTGAAGATCTGGATATGTGGTCTCTCTTTTTAGGTCAGAGACTAAAGTGAGACTTCTACTGCCCTCTAGTGGCTGAAACCAAATCTGATGACATTGTTATTACCCTCTGGCCTGTCCCATAGTAGAACTAAGTCAAAAAGATAGAGGGCAATGAAGGTCCTAGCTTAAAAACAAACATTTACCTTGTCCACTGATAAGGTTGGCTAGGTAATATCTGAGGCTCTGATCCATGCAAGTAGCAACACCTCTTTTGCTAGGAACTTTAGGAAGGGGATGGGAAGGGCAGTTGGCAGGGTAAGCCTTCTCATCAGTAAGGGAAGACAGGGTTTCCTATCCTCACAGTTCCCTGCTGTGAGTTTTTGCCCTGGTTTTCCCTCATCATTCCCTGCTAGTCTCCATTTGTTTGCTACCCAAAAGTTTGTCTCCTTCTTGTAGTTAGTTTGTTGACCCCTATCTCCTTGGCATGCTCTCAAGACATTATCCTCAGTTCATCCCATCTTCTGTGCACTGAGGTCTCAAAATGGTCTCTGACCTACTCCTCCAAATGGCCCTACCAGTGTTCTAGTAACTTCCCGGTGTGCCTCGTGTATTTGCATTTTCTATTCTTGGCAGAGGGTGAGACCAGAACTCAGAGCAAGATATTGATTCTAGTTCAGAATATAATGCTAAATTAATTGACATTAATAACAGAAACAGATGTTTGAGTCTGGAGCTGCCTGTGAAATGGAAAACAATTTGGAGAGGATATGGAAAAAAATTTCAGGAAAGAGCACAAGTAGAGTACAAGAGATCTCATGTGAAAAATAGCTAAGGATTAAAAACAAGCAAACAAAAAACCACTGCAAGTTAGGGAGGCCAGGAATATAAGGGATTTGGACAAAGCTTCAGTTCCAGCTCCCCCTTAATCAAACATCACAAAGAAGAGAAAGCCTGTAAATGTGATGAATGCAGCAGAGTTCTCTCTGAATTCTGCTTTTCATCATCATGAGAGAATTCACAATGGGGTAAATTCCTACAAATGTGGTGAATGTGGGAAGGCTTTCACTCTGAGCTGCAACCCTTGTGGCCCACCAAAGAAGCCATTCTGGGAATAGACACCCTCCTTTCCTCCAAAAGAAATGTCCTAACTATGGCAAATCTTTTGGAAAGACTTCAGATCTAGGCAACATCAGCAGCAGCATACTAAAGAAAAATCCTATATATGTAATGACCAGGGGAAAGTTTTCACCCCAAGCTTAGCTCTTGCTGCCCATCCAAGAGTCCACAAGGGGAGAAGTTGTATAAGTGCAAGTGTGGGAAAATATTCCACTGGGAGGGTCAGGGGCCTTATAGCACATCTTGGGCTCTGCTGGAAAAGCCCTTTGAGTGCAGTGTGTATGGGAAAGGCTGCAGTGAGGGACAGAGGCTGTGCCTGCACCAGCAAGCGACACTGGGGAGAAGCTCTGTGAATGTAGGGTGTGTGGGAGGCTGCAGCTGGAGCAGACCCTGATAAGGCACCAGAGAACCTGCACTGGGAGAAGCCCTAAGGAAGCAGCAAGTCACTACTTTGCCACCCTCCCATCATGCTTCTCCCCCTATGGCTTCTGTGACATGAAATGAGACAGCTGACCCAGATGAAGGCTATTCCACAGTCCCTGAAATTAGTGGCTTCCCCCCAGAAGGATTTGCTGGTGGACAACAAGAGCAGAGCTCAGGGTGAACACTTTCCCACCTTCATTACACATAGGATTTCTGATGTTTCCTAAAGCCTGAAATCTGCCCGAAGGATTTCCTAGAGCCAGAGTAGTCAGGGCCTTCTCCCCTGAGGGACTCCAGTGGACAGCAAGAGTGGAGCCTAGAGAGAAGGCTTTCCCACTCTTCAGAGCTGCTCTCCAAAACCAACTTTCTGCTGCTGGCTGAGGTTTGAAATGGACTGAGCTTTCTCACACTCCTTACATACGTAGAAGTTCTCTATGATGTGGATTCCCTAATGCCTCAGGAGAAATAAGTGATGGCCAAAGGCCAAGGTCGTGAGGTACCAGCACACAACAGAATTGCTCTGCTGCTTGGAGATAATTCTAGGAGAGCCTGCCTGAAATCTTACCCAAGGCCTTCTTGGAAATGACATGCCAAACCATACTTTTGGGTCTTTTCCTCCTTTTTTTTTTTGCCAATAGAGTATGTGGTCTCTTCACTATAAAACCTGATAGTTATGTTGGTTGGAGGAAAGAAAAAATTTTGGTCACATAAAGATCATTTGGATCTTTTCCCCTTTTCCAGCAATTGCTTAAATGCTAGCAATAAAAGGGCTTTGAAATCCAAGACAGTATGCAGCTCAGATCTGACCATGGATACAACAACAACAACAACGACAACAAAAAGATAGCTTGCCTACTCCAGGTATATTCACATTTCTCTGTCACAAACAGGAAAGTTCAGAACTCTCAGACATGACACCAAAGCCTCTCCCTGTTCTGATTCACACCCCATTCTCTGGCCTCCTATTCCCAATGTCTCTCATCTCATTCTCAAGTGAACCCATATACAAAGAGTGGGGTCTTGCCAGGAGGTTCCCATTGGAACCACTAATCATGCCTCTGTCACCGCTGCTCAGACCAGGTACTCACTCAGGGCAAAGCAGCAATCACTCTTTCTTTACTTGGCCTACCATTATAGGGCCTGGCCCTTTTATGTCCCTGTTTCCTAACTATCCTTCATGTTTATGGGGAAAGAAGAGATTTGGTCCTTGCTCCTCCAAGTGCAGCCCTCAGACTAGCAGCTCCCCATCACCTGGAGCTTGTTAGAAATGCAGGCTCTCAGGCCCCACCCTAGTCCCACAGAATCAGAATCTTGTTTTTAGCAAGGTCCGCACATGATTTGTATATACCTTAAAGTCTGAGAAGTATTTGTGTGGGTGAAGCCTTTAATTTATTCTTCCTGCCCCATCTGTTGGAGCACTGAGAGTACCAAGGAGCAGAGGCTGAAAAGCAAAGGGTGCATAGTAGGGTTATTCTTCTACGTGACAGAAACAAGCAGGTCATGATGGAAGCTGTGGGTGCTAAAATCTGGAAGCAGAGAGGGAGGAGGCTGGAACCATTGGCCAGCCTTGGGGTCAAGGACAACATGGAGTGGAGTAGTTTCTTACAGAGCCTCTCCTTCCAATCAGACAGTATCCAGCCTTATTGGGACAAACTAAAGATGCTCCTATCACCTTTTTCTTAAATCAATTTGGAGTCTTTCCACAGTGTGGAAAAGGAATTTAGGTCAGTGCTTCTCAACTCTAATGCACAGAAGGACCACTTAGGGAGCTTTGCACACATCCAGTGCCTGAGCTATGCCTATGAGTTTCTGATTTAATTGGTTTAAGGTGGGGTAGACGATTGCATTTTTTAAAATTCTCCTGGTGTTTCTAATATGCAGCTAAAATTGAATCACTGATTTAGAGGGTTTCCATAGTGATTCTTCCTCCAAGCCTGGCGCCCTAAATGGCTGCATCAGTGTCATCCCAGAACCTGTAACAAATGCAAATTTTCAGGTCCCACCCTAAACCTACTCAATCATAAATACTGGATGGGTCCCAACAATCAATGTACTAACAAGTTTATATCATTATATCAAATCATATCTTCATCATATAAGATGAGGCTGATATGTTTCACAACCACATGATAAAGGGGGAAAAAAACCCCAAAACCCAGCATGCAAGTTGAATGTCTCTTTTGTGGATTCCTCTAATAACCTGCAAGTTCCAAAAAGAACTTAAAGGACTTAATCCAGACACCCCTTTATTTAATGTCATGGCTGGTTAGCTTCTTAGGGGATTATGAAATCAGCTTTGAAAACTGTCATAGGATCTGCTTCAACCTTTTGAAAAATTTGGATAAATATTAAGATTTTATTTTATTTTTTTGTCTTTTTTCATGACCGGTAATGGGATTGCAACCCTCAGTGTTGTGCCCGTACCGCTACCGGCAACGGGATTGCAACCTTCGGGTGTCGCGCCCGCACCGCGCTCAACCAGTGAGCAGACCGGTCTCTATATGGGATTCAAACCCTCGACGGGAGCGCCGCCGCGCTCCCAAGCGCCGCGCTCCCAAGCGCCGCACTCCCAAGCGCCGCACTCTACCAAGTGCGCCACTGGGCCGGCCCATAAATATTAAGATTTTTTGTGCAGGAAATTCATCAACTCCAAAAGGAGATTCCCCTCCCCACTTTATACCCATTATATCCGTGTTCTATTCTGTGAGATCTTCAGGATCCAAACTGTGAGTCCTCTATCAGCCCCTCATTTATTTTGGCACCTCAGTATTAGTCGTTTCCCAAATCCACTGTGTGGAAAGATCCAGTTGGCCCAGGAAACTCATTTCCTCCCTGCTTTTCTCCCTTCCCAGAAAACTGGCTCGGCAGGTCTGAATCAGCATAGCAAAGAACAGGCTGATACCAACTCCAGAGCATGAGTCTCCCTTTCTAATAAAAACCATACTTCCCCCAGAAGCTCCATTTACATAGTCATCTTACTGGTCCCTGCAGTTGGTCCCTATTGATTCATAGACCCAAGTTATGGGATGGCAGGGTCCCTCTCTTGGAGCCCTTTCCATGATGGGTGAAATCCTGGTATTTTTCTGCTTAAGCACACCTCTCTGGGGGATGATAGAAACTTGGGAGGTCATGTAAGCTTTATTTCTCTATCTGTTTGTACCTCACTCTCCTGCTCGCAAACCCTATTCTACATTCATACAATTTAGCACTATTGAGAGTGTCTGTGCCTCTGATATATTGCCACTGATGGATGGTCTCCATTCTGTTGTGTGTCCCTAAACTGGAGCAGAACAGAGCTTGGAGCTGGGCTGGGCACTGCAGGTAGCCAGAGTTCAACAGCAACACAGACCAAATTGGCCCACCTTGCCTCCCCAGAACATCTCTGTCCTCTAGAAGAATTAAAATAGACCTGTTTTCCTTTCTTTGGAACTTTGTCTTCTTTCTTTTTTTTAATCCCCCCCCCCCCCCTTTTCCAGTCCCCATACTCCCCTGAACCTTAACTGGCATTAGTGTTACAGCATGTTACAGATAACTCTCAAGGAGAGGCAGGACACCGAGGCTTGAAGCAGGAAGCAGAGTTTATTGGTGCTGGCACCAGCTCAGTGGACTCGTGTCACAAAGGCTGAGCCCTGAGCACAGCAGTGTTGTTTCTTTTATATTGTAGTACTTCTGGCTTTTACAGTGGGGTAAACAGTGACCTTATATGGTGATGTTTTTCCCTCAGGTGTGGAAAGTCGCAGACCAGCAATGGCTTCAGCAGGGTGGGGTGTCACCAGGCATATAGGGGGGTCTCATTAGTTAACAGACAACCTGAAAGTCTTTCAAAGATAGCTCTTCAGAGAACTGTTCTGAAAGTTGCCAAAATGAGATTGTGTCAAAGATCTGGAGAAAGAAGCATGAAAATTTGGACATATGATCCTATTGCAATTTGGAGTTTCACAACAGTTACAGATAAAGAAAACTGTAGCCAGGAACAAGACCACAGTCTTGTTCACCTTCCCCCCTTCTCTTCTCCTTGCCTTATAAAAACTCCAATCTTTCTTTGGCTCAAAGAGTTACCTAATTTTGAGGTGCTTCCTGATGTGCATCAGCTGAATAAAGCCTTTAACTCCTATTTGATTCACTTTATTTTTCTTTCTTTCTTTTTTTTTCTTTCATGTTCCCAGTGGATGAGGATATTTTGCTTTCTTGACAGTACCATTAGACTTGGCACTGGAAGGAACTTGGTAAGTTATTCTGTCCAACATTCCTTTGAGAACAGGAAGCTCAACATAATTCCCTGCATCCCAGATGAACTACCACCATTTCATAACCTGTAAATGGATGATAAAGGGGTATGACCCTGCAGTTGACACAGGCAGAAACAGGGAGCTACTGGAAGCTATGGATGAGCAACACCAAGGTAGTACATTCAAGGTTTTCCAGAAGGCAGAAAACGAAAAACAGCACTGAGTTAAGCAGTGAATGATACAGTCTAAATTTAAAGTGCAAGTTAAATTTGTGCTATTTAAATTTTACCCTAAACATATCTTTAATAAATATGAAAAAGGTAGTTATTGGTATATAAGGATAAGGCATTTTTGTGAATAAGTCATATGCTCTTCTACTTCTCTGTCTACTTCTCCCTGTCATCAGGCAGAGGTCACATCTGTGAACAGCTCCTGGACTCATAGTGGCACCGGGGACAGGTCCAGCTGCCTGCCCCCAGACTAAAGCAGGTCACTTGATGTCAAATATTGGTGAAAATGAAAGTCAGCTTTTATTCAGGAATACCAGTCACCTGAGGAGAGATGTTAGGCTAACCCTCCTCTCCAGTAAACCTGAAGGGCAATGTCCGACTAAAGCCATCTCAAAGACTCAGGTTTACCGAGGGGTTGTATTAGTCCATTTCTGCTGCTTATAACAAAATACCTGGAACTGGGTAATTTAGAAAGAAAACAAAATTTATTGCTTACAGTTTCTGAGGCTGGGAACTTCAAAGTCCATTCTGGTGGTGGCAACAGTGACCCAGGGGTCTCACCTTGCAGATGGTAGAACCAGAGAGAACAGAGAGACAGACTCTCCTCTTCTTTTAAAGCCCTAAGAACCATACCCCTTGTTTACCTATGACAAGGCCAGACACAGACCCTCCAAATTCCCATTCTTTGCCTCGCAAATGATTAGCTAAACTGCTTGTCTGCACTGATCAAATGGAAACAAATGCTTGTTAGCCAAACTTTAGTCAGTCTTCCCTCTTCCCTATAGGCCCCTGCACTCTGCTTACACCCAAGCACCAAAAGTGGAACAACCACCTTTATCAGCTTCTCCTGGCAATTGGCTGATCACAGGAAGATACTTTGCTGCCAGACACCGCTGGGTCATTTCCTCTTGCTTGTCCAGCTTCCCCTCCAAATATTTTGCTATCTCTGCCTCCTCCTTACACTATAAAAGAAAAGCCTCTTCTGTTTGATTTTGAGGTGCTTGCAGACCTTGTGGTGACAGCAGTCTCCCTATTGCAATAGTACCCTCTTCCTATTGCGATAGTCTCTTTTCCCTATCGCAATAACACTTTTAACTAAAACTATCTCCTTTCTAAGTCCTGATTTGTTTTTCTGTGGTGGCTTCTTACCACACTGGCCATCTTTCACTTCACAAACATACCAAGCTTTTGACCACCTTGGGCCTTTGTGTGTGGCTCCCTCATCTGGAATCCCTTCCCATCTCTTTCTGGCTGGCTTCACGGCCCTCACACCTGGCCCCACTCACTGGGACCCTGGCTCTGGTACACTTGGTCATACCTGTGAGACTTTCCGTCATAGATTAAGAATGAGTCTGAAAGCCAAAGATCATCAGTATCTTAACTTTTTTTCTTTTCACTAGGCATTTCTAAGCTTCATTTTTCTTACTATAAAAATTTATTTTATGGGCCGGCCCGGTGGCACACTGCTACAGTGCGCCACTTGGGAGCGCAGCGGTGCTCCCGCCGAGGGTTCGGATCCCACATACAGACTGGTTCCCGCTCACTGGCTGAGCGAGGTGTGGGTGCAGCGCCAAGGGTTGCGATCCCGTTGCCGGACACGGAAAAAAAAAAAAGACAAAAAAAAAATTTATTTTATTTTCTTTTATTTTGTCAATATACAATGTGGTTGATTATTGTGGCCCATCACCGAGCCTCCCTCCCTCCTCCCTCTCCCCCTCCCTCCCAACAATGTATTTTTTTGCATATCTGAAATAATTTCTAATACTTTTTAATAATTTAAATAATATGACATGCACTTCATAGACCTACTATAACAGCCTAATGGTGAGGGGTTGGTAACACACTGTTTTTCAGGAATGTTCTGCCCGGCATGTCAGATCTCCCTATAACTCAAAGAAAATGGCTTTGTAGTTTTCTTTCTTGGTTATATCTTTATCTGGTTTTGGTATCAGGATGATGTTTGCTTCGTAGAATGTGTTTGGAAGCTTTGCTTCTGTTTCAATCTTTTGGAATAGTTTGTATAGAATCGGTGTCATTTCTTCTTTGAATGTTTGGTAAAATTCTGCTGTGAATCCATCTGGTCCCGGGGTTTTCTTTGTTGGGAGCTTTCTGATAACAGCTTCAGTCTCCTTTATTGTTATTGGTCTGTTCAGGTTTTCTATATCTTCTTGGTTTAATTTTGGAAGCTTGTGTGAGTCCAGGAATTTATCCATTTCCTCCAGGTTTTCGAACTTGTTGGCGTATAGCTGTTTATAGTAGTCTCGGATGATTCGTTGTATTTCATTTGGGTCAGTTGTAATATCACCTTTTTCATTTCTAATTTTTGTTATTTGAATCTTCTCTCTTCTTTTTTTTGTTAGCCATGCAAGTGGTTTGTCGATTTTGTTTATCTTTTCAAAAAACCAACTTTTTGATTTGTTGATCTTTTGTATTGTTTTTTGGTTTTCAATTTCGTTAAGTTCTGCTCTGATCTTGATGATTTCTTTCCTTCTGCTAACTTTAGGTTTGGATTGTTCTTGTTTTTCTAGTTCTTTAAGGTGCATTATTAGATTGTTCACTTGCCAGCCTTCCATTTTTCTGAGGTAGGCGTTTAATGCAATAAATTTCCCCCTTAGTACTGCCTTTGCTGTATCCCACAAGTTTTGGTATGATGTATCCTTATTTTCATTAGTTTCAATAAATTTTTTTATTTCCTGTTTGATTTCTTCTTGGACCCATGTATCGTTAAGTAGAATGCTGTTTAATTTCCATGTGTTTGTATACTTTCCAGTGTTTTGTTTATTATTGATTTCTAGTTTTAATCCATTGTGGTCTGAGAAAATACATGGGATAATTCCAATTTTTTTGAATTTGTTGAGACTTGATTTGTGTCCTAATATGTGGTCTATCCTGGAGAATGATCCATGTGCTGATGAGAAGAATGAATATTCTGAGGTTGTTGGATGGAATGTTCTGTAGATATCTGCCAAGTCCAATTGGTCTAGAGTATTGTTAAGATCTTGTGTTTCTCTGCTAATTCTTTGTCTAGTTGATCTGTCCAATATTGACAGTGGGGTGTTCAGGTCCCCTGCTATTATGGTATTAGTGTCTATTTCCTTTTTTAGGTCTAATAGAGTTTGTTTTATAAACCAGGCTGCTCCAACATTGGTTGCGTACATATTTATGATTGTTATGTCTTCTTCATGGATTAGTCCTTTTATCATTATGTAGTGTCCCTCATGTCTCTCTTTATTGTTTTTAATTTAAAGTCTATTATGGTTTTTAGTTTAAAGTCTATTTTATCAGGTATAAGAATAGCTACTCCAGCTCGTTTTTCTTTTCTGTTTGCATGGAAGATCTTTTTCCATCCTTTCACTCTTAGTCTATGTGAGTCTTTATGGGTGAGGTGGGTCTCTTGAAGGCAGCGTATAGTTGGGTCCTCCTTTTTAATCCAGTCAGCCAGTCTGTGTCTTTTGATTGGGGAATTTAAGCCTTTTACATTAAGAGTTGTTATTGAAAAGTGTTGATTTATTCTTAGCATCTTATTGATTATTGTTTGATTATCTTAGATGTCTTTTGTTCCTTGCTTTCTGATTTACTGTTTGTTTTCTGTGTTTGTTGGTTCCTTAGGTTGTAGATAGCCTTTTTGTTTGTTTGTTTTCTCTTCATGAATGCCATTTTTATTATACTAGTGGGTTTTGATTTTTCTTGGGTTTTTATGGCAGTGGTAGCTGTTTTTCAGGCGCCAAAGCCAGTACTCCCTTTAGAATTTCTTATAAGGCTGGTTGTGGGGTAGTGAACTACCACAGTTTTTGTTTGTCTGAGAAATATACTATTTGCCCTTCATTTCAGAAGGATAGCCTTGTGGGGTAGAGTATTCTTGGCTGGCAATCTCTGGCTTTTAGTATTTTGAATATATCATCCCATTCCTTTCTGGCTTTTAGGGTTTGTGATGAGAAGTCTGATGATAGTCTGATTTGGGCTCCCTTATAGGTGATTTAATGCTTCTCTCTTGCAGCTTTTATGATTCTCTCTTTATCTTTGAGTTTTGCCAATTTGACTATAACATGTCTTGGAGAAGACCTTTTTGGGTTGAATACATTTGGGTATCTTTGAGCTTCCTGAATCTGAAGATCTGTGTCTTTTCCTCTACCTGGGAAGTTTGCTGCCACTATTTTGTTGAATATGTTTTCAATGCAATCTCCTTTTCCCTCCCCTTCTGGAATACCCATGACTCAGATATTTGAGTGCTTAAGGTTGTCTGATATCTCTCTTAGACTTTCTTCAATGCTTTTAATTCTTTTTTTTTTTTTTTTGTCTGCCTGTGTTATTTCAAAGAGCCCACCTTCAAGGTCCAAAGTTCTCTCTTCTATTTCTGCAAGCCTGCTGGTTAAACTCTCTGTTGTGTTTTTTATTTCGTTGGATGAATTCTTCAGAGCCCACCTTCAAGGTCCAAAGTTCTCTCTTCTATTTCTGCAAGCCTGCTGGTTAAACTCTCTGTTGTGTTTTTTATTTCGTTGAATGAATTCTTCAGCTTGGCAAGCTCTGCTACATTCTTTTTCAGGGCATTGATTTCCTTGTATATTTCTTCTTTCAGGTCCTGTATACTTTTCCTCATTTCATCATGTTGTCTAGCTGAGTTTTCTTGTATCTCATTCAGTTTCCTTAGAATTATTACTCGAAATACCTTGTCAGACATTTCAAGGGCTTCTTGTTCTATAGGACCTAGAACTTGAGAGTTTTTCATATTTCTGCCATCTTTCCTTTGATGTTTCCTTTGATGTTTAGTCACTGTGGCAGGAGGTGTCACAGTCTACTGGTTTGACATGATTGTCTGGGTAGGATGTTGTTGGGGTTGCCAATTTGGTATGGCTACCTCAATGTCTGCTCGGTCGGCTACTAGTGCCTTGTGTGCATGGTTGCCTTGGGTCTTGGGCCTCTCCAGGGAGCTGCCTCTCTGGTCAGCATGCACTCGGCCAGGCTCCTGGGTCACACGCTGGCACCACAGGGCATGTGGTCTCTGCGGAGCTTCTGCCTTCCCTGCTGGACATCTCCCTGCCCCACGCACACTCAGCTGCTGTGTCACGCACCAGCACCACAGAATGTGTGGTCTCTGCAGAGCTTCCACCTCCCCTGCTGGACGTCTCCCTGCTCTGCATGCACTCAGCTGCAGGGTCACGTGCCGGCAACACAGGGCATGTGGTCTCTGTGGAGCTTCCACCTCCCCTGCTCGAATTATACACTTTAAATGGGTGAATTGTTTATCGTGTGAATTATATCTCAATAAAGCTGTTAAAAAAAAGAATGAGAGAAAATTAAAGACAGTTTCAGAAAAACAAAAACTAAGTTTACAACTAATACAATTTTATTGAAGGAACTACTAAAGAATGTACTTTGGAAAGAAGAAAAGTGAGATGAAGGAAAGATGAGCAAAGAAAATGGAAAATATGTAGGTAAACTGAAATGAGCATTGACTATATACATTTTAAAAATTGTATTAATAACAAATAAGGGGGCAGGATTGTGGCACTACTCTCAAGGTGACACTAAGTGCTAGGTAAGAGTGAGACATCAGGCAAGGTGGGTGATCCTGTTCCTTCCTCCTCTCCTGTCCCAACATCCTTCTCTGGAATGAAATTTTTTGTCTGCTGGTTTTCAGGGGTTCAGGCAGGAGGCCTGCTCCAAGGAGTGCAAATCAATGAAGAGGTTAAGAGAAAACAATCAGGGGATTGGGTATCCAGAGCCCTGCATCAGGAGCAGGTAGGGACTGCTAGGGGCTAACCCAGGGAGGCAAGCCAGGTCCAGGACTGTGGTGGAGCTATACGTCAATCCATTGATACCTTCTAGAACCTCTTGATAGCTCTCTTTTTGACCCATGACAACTCCTTGAAGAGCAACAAACAGTTCCTTCCCAAGCACCCTTTCCAGGCCTGACGAATCTCTTCTGGTTAAACTTTCCTTTGTCATCATTCCTCTTAGATGTGAATGGCCAGAAATGAGCACATGTCCCCAGCTATAATTTGGTCATTTAGGCTGCTTGCTTAATTGCTCCCATGTTGCCCCAAAGACACGGCAGCCCATACTCCTGAAGTGGGATCACAGCAGAGAATCATTTCAACATTGTCAGTCCTTAACAAGTATATACACCACTGACATTCCCTGCATAACAGTGCTGCTTGTTCTGCTGAATGTATGCTTGTGAGCTTGTAATGTAGTTTTTTGTATTTTTTTTGTTTTGTTTAATACTGTCTTAATTCAGTTTTGAGACACTGGCTAGAAGTTGGCCAGTTCCCCTTTTTGAGCATCTGACTAAGTCCACACCCCAACTATGTTCTTTCTTGGACTCTCACACTCCAGAGCCACTATACACCCACCCAAATTACCCCACAGCCACATTCCAGACAACTAGGGGCAGTTCATACACCCCAGAGACTGAGAAATTCTTCAAATTAGCCAATGCACAGGGAGCCTTCAAAGACTAGTTAACCTGACCCTCCTGGGCATACATAAGCTGCCCCCAACAGCTCCAGTGGACTGTTACTCTGTCCCCAGGTACAACTCCCTATGTGGCCCTGCCTGGCAGCCATCTCTTCTTTGGAGCTGTAAGTAACAACAACAACAAGAACAAAATTCTGCCTTTCTCCTACCCAAATGATTAAGTATGTCCCACTATCAAAAGTATCATTAAATCTTATCTAACACTGCTGCTTCAGAGGACTGCATTTCCCAGCCTGTTCCCCACCCCCACCCTCATCTTTGTTGTATTCTTGCATAAAGCCAAATCTCTGTATCAGCAGTCCTAAGTTTCAAGGGGAGGGTAAGAGGAAAGGATCATTGGAGAGAAAATTGTTGTATCAACAAGCAGGGAATCCTAGTGCTTGGCTCCAGGAAAACCCACTACCTACCTCTGGACTAATCTAGGTCTTTGCCCTTTCCTGCTTTTCTCCTAACTTAGATTATGGATAGAGAGGACCTCAAAGCACAGAAAATTTCCCAACTATCTAGAGAAGAAATGAGAGAAACTCTTGAATGTTAAAAGTTAAGATACTATAGAAAGATATCCCATGTTCTTGGATTGGATGAACCCTTAAGTGACCCCATAACTATTCTCACATTGCTGTATTCATTCCTCAATCCAACCCTTAGCAAACCATTTACTAAAGATAACTGCTGTGAGCAGAACCCGGTATCAGGCAATGGGATATGAGAGTGAATGAAAGAGATGAATCCTTGTCTTCAAGGAGGATATGAAATTGTAGAGATCTGCCTCCAGCTAGCACTGAAGACAGGGAAAAGGTCTTTGGAAACTTTTGTGTTCCCCCACAGTGGTGATGGCAGGGTTGTGCTCACAGCAGGTGCTCAATAAATTACTGGTGAGTCACAAACCAGATGTACAGGGTCAGCTTTGGTGCCCACGTAGCTACTGATTTATGGCTCCATATGGTCACCCTCTCTAACCTTCTCATTGCCTTCCATCTCAAGGCCTCATCCTTCTTCTTTCTGCATCTATTCCTCCCTTTCTGAAAGCACAAAACATGCTCGCATTTCCCTTATGTCTCCTTATATCCTGACCAGACCAGCCCGAGTAGAACAGAAAAATTGGAAGGAGTCAGGAGAAGTTTCTTCCTCCGTCCACACAGGCTACCAGACACGCGCTTTAAACTATACTACAAAGCTATAATAACCAAAACAGCATGGTACTGGCATAAAAACAGACACACGGATCAATGGAATAGAATAGAGAATCCAGAAGTC
>NW_007726418.1:0-9966 GCF_000696425.1 Galeopterus variegatus | reverse complement strand
AAAAACGAATGAAATACTGCCATTTGCAACAACATGGATGGACCTTGAGAGAATTATATGAAGTGAAACAAGTCAGGCACAGAAAGAGAAATACCACATGTTCTCATTTATTGGTGGGTGCTTAAGATAAATAAATTCACACACATGCACACACACAAAAAAACTGGGGGGGGTGCGGGTAAGAAGACATAACAATTACGGTTCCTTGAAGTTGATATGACAAGCAAACAGAAAGGACATTGTTGGGAGGGAGGGGGGAGAGAGAGGTGGGAGGGAGGTTTTGATAATGGGCCACAATAATCAACCACATTGTATATTGACAAAAGAAAAAATAATTTAAAAAGTGTATAATTCAGTGCTTTTTAGTATATTCACAGAGTTGTATAATTATGACCATAATCAATTTTAGAACATTCACATCACCCAAAAAGAAACACGATATCCATTAGCCAGCACTGTCCACAGCCCTCAAATTGCCCAGCCCAGGCAACCGTATTAGTCCGTTTCTATTGCTTATAACAAAATGCTTGAAACTGGGTGATTTATAAAGAAAATGAAATTTATTGCTTACAGTTTCTGAGGCTGGGAAGTCCAAAGTCCAGGGAACACATCTGGTGAGTGCCTTGGTGGTGACGACAGTGATGGCAGAGTTCCACGTAGCAAGAAATGGCACAGCAGAGAGAGGATAATCTTCTCGTGCACACTCCTTGTAAAGCCGTACAAACCACACCCATGACCACCATTTTTAATTCATTCACTATGGCATGGTCCTACAATCTAATCACCCCTTCAAGGCTTTACCTTTTTTTTTTTTCGTTTTTTATTTTTTTAATTGAATCATAATTGATTATGCATATTTTTGTGATTCAATGTTGATATGTGTTGATCAAATCAATATTACTAGTAGGTATATTGTTACAAATTGTACTTATTCTTTATGCCCCTTGTCCAATCTCTCCCTATCCCCTTGTCCCTCCTCCTTCCCACCACTGATAATCCTAGATTTCTTCTCTCCCTCTGAAAGAGTAATGGTTACTCTGTTGATTTGTTGCCTAGATGATCTGTCCGAAGCTGAGAGGTGTGTTCAGTTCCCCCAATACTATCATAGAGCAGATGCTGCTTCTGTCACTCTGGAATGGGCTTTGTGGAGAGAGACATCCTCTTCTTTTCTTTGGTCTTTTCTGGTGACTCACCTTGTGTTGATGCACTCCAGTGGCTGGTGGACCATCTGCGTGGTGGTTGTGACATCTAGCCACTTTTGTGGCAGCCATGGTTACTGTGGTGGCTGTGGTGGGGAAGGCTGCACCTTTCAATTACCATAATAGTATTTCCCAACCTCTTAACAGTGACCGTGGGGGGCAAGTTTCTAACACATAAATTTGGGGAACACTATTCAAGCTTCAGTGATATTGGGGGGGACATAATTCAATCCACTACAGCAACCATTAATCTATTTTCTGTCTGTGCAGATTTGCCTACTCTGAACATTTCATATCAATGATACCATATATGTGATCTTTTGTTACTGTCTTCTTTCACTTAGCATAATAGTTTTAAGGTCCATCAATGTTGTTCCATGTGTCAGTACTTAATTTTATTGCTGAATAATATTCTATTATATAGATATACCACATTTTGTTTATCCATTTTCAGTTGATGGATATTTGATCATTTCTTTTTGGCTATTATGAAAATTGCTGTAATGAACATTCACCTACAGTTTTTGTGTGGATTTATGTTTTCATTTCTCTTGAGTTTATACCTAGGAGTGAAATTGCTGGGTCATATAGTAACTCTATGTTTAAAGTTCTGAGGAATTGCCAAACTGTTTTCCAACGTGGCTGCACCATTTTACATTTCTATCAGCCATATATAAGGATTCCAATTTCTCCATTTTTTTCCTCTTTTTTTTTTTTTTTGGTGGCTGGCTGTTATGGCAATTTCTTCACATTTTTGATGTCACATGTTAATATCTGTCTGTTTAAATATAGCCATCCTAGTGGGTATGAATTGGTATCTAATTGTGGTTTTTAGGGCATTTCCCTAATGGCTAATGATAATGAACATCTTTTTCATGTGCTTATTGGCCATTTATATACATATATCTTCTTTGGAGAGATTTCTATTCAGATCCTTTATTCATTTTTCAATTGAGTTATTGTCTTTTTTTAATTGTTGGGTTGTAAGAGTTCTTCGTATATTTAGGATACAAATCCCTTATCAAAAATACAATTTGCAAATATTTTCTTGGAATTTTCTCTTATTTCTTGAATGATGGCTTAGCTAGGTATTGAAATATAGGTGTGGATATCTTCTATTTATTTATTTGCCTTTTTCATGACTGGTAAGGGGATCGCAACCCTTGGCTTGGTGTCACCCACACCGCGCTCAGCCAGTGAGCGCACCGGCCAGTCCTACATAGGATCCGAACCTGTGGCAGAAGCGCTGCGGCGCTCCCAGCGCTGCGGCGCTCCCAGCGCTGCACTCTCCTGAGTGCGCCATGGGGCTGGCCCAGGTGTGGATATCTTCTAAAGCAGGAGCCAGAAAACTTTTTCTGTAAAAGGCCAGATAGTAAATATCTTCAACTTTGAGGGCCGTATGGTCTCAGTCATAACCACTCAACTCTGCAACATAAAAGCAGTCATCAACAATAACTAAATCAGTTGGAATGACTGCATTCCAATAAAACCTTATTTACAAAGACAGGTGGTAGACTTGATTTGGCCCATGACTGTATTGCAGCTGCTTTGCAAAATTTGGTTTGTATGTTGAGACTGATGCTATCACACTCAGCAAAGGTTTACTAGGGTTCTTCAAAAAGTTCATGGAAGGATTCATATTATCTGTTAATTCAAATTTTCCATGAACTTTTTGAAGTACCCTCACATTACTCACATGAGGGATTACGGAAAGAGCAGGGTGACTCTTAAGCAGGTCTAAAAATGGCTTGAGAGAGCAGGGAAAGGAGATCAGCTTGAGGATTTTATGGAGATTAGATGTTGAGGCCAGGGCTAGGTTCCTGCACATGGGCAGGAACTTGCATGATTTGAATCTCCTGCTGGTGTCAATGAGAGAACACATGGGATTTTTTAACAGCTTGCCCAGATACCAAGCAGAAGTGGAAGAGGGAGAGGTGAGGTTTAAAAGAGGTTAGTTATTGGGCCGGCCCGGTGGCGCACTGGAGAGTGCGCCGCTTGGGAGCACGGCGGCGCTCCCGCTGTGGGTTCGGATCCCATGTGGAGACCGGTTCCCCCTCACTGGCTGAGCGCGGTGCGGGTGCGATGCCGAGGGTTGCGATCCTGTTGCCGGTCCCCGGTGCGGGCGTGACACCAAGGGTTGCGATCCCGTTACCGGTCAGTGAAAAAGACAAAAAGGAAAAAAAAAAAAAAAGAGGTTAGTTATTAAACATTTAAAAAATTGAGTCAGATTCTGTTACAGGCTGTAGTTTGCCGAACCATGCTTTAAAGCATTTTGAAGACACTTCATTGTCTTCTGGCATCTGTTGTCTTGTAGAGAAATTCATTGTCAGTTCAACTGTAGTTCCTTTGTAGGAAGTTCTTTTTGGTTGATTACAGGATCTCCTCATTTTCTTTGATGTCTTGCAATTTCACTACAGTGTGTCTAGGTGTGGATTTATATTTATTTATTATTTGGGATTTATTGGCCTTTCTGAATCTATGGATTCAGGTTTTTCAACAATTTTGGAAAATTATTAGTTATTCTGTCTTTGAACATACCCAGTTATTTCTTATTCTTTTCTGGGACTCATAATAGGTATAGGCGAGACCTTCTAATTTCTTCTTCTGTGTCTCTTAAACTCTTTCATATTTCCAATATCTATACTCTGTGTAGGAGGGTTTTCAGGTCATCTAATATGCAAAATTACTTGAAACAGAAGTCCTGCCCACCACTGTTGATTGGTCCAGGAATGGGCATGCAGCCCCAACTGGGATTGATTTAAATTGGAACTAAGGGCAAAGCTATTAGATGTGTTCTGACAGACTTTCTAGTCTCTGGTTCCAGAGGTTTCTGAGACTCAGCTGCATTCCTGCTGTTCAAGTGTTTATGTAAGATCCTTCCAATAACTTTCCCTTTTGCTCAAACTAATTTGATGTCTCACATGTGATGAAGAGATTCCTAACTAATGCATAGGACTATTTCAAAATTTCCAGGTACTATTTGAGTGAGGAAGTCAAGAACTGCAGACGAAGGACAATGTGAGAAATTTAAGAGGTTTTTAAAACTTTGTGTATTCATTATCTGTCTATTGCTACATAACAAATTACTCCAAAGCATATGGCTTAATCAACAAACATTTCTTATCTCAGTTTCTGTGGGTCAGGCATTTAGGAGTAGGTTAGCTGGTTTGTCCTTATTCGAGGTGTCTCCTGAGATTTTATGCTGAATATTTTAAAATTGCTCACTCATTATTACAAATCATGCTAATTCTGTATGTTCCTTATCCAATCTCTCCCCTTCCCCCTTCCCCTCCCAATAACCATAAATTTGTCCTCTCCTTCTGATAGATAGATCAACTGTTTCTCTGTCTATTTGTTGCCTAGATGATCTGTCCGGCACAGGGAGAGTTGTGTTCAGGTCCCCCCCATTACCATATAGCAGATGCTTCTTCTATTAGTCTGGAGTGTGCTATGTGGAGAGAAAGGTCCTCTTCATTTTTTTTTTTTGGTCTCTGCTGGTGACTCTTCTTCTGTTGATGCAGTTGAGTGTCTAGTGGGTCATCTGCACGGTGGCTATGACTACTGCTATAGCAACTAGCTGCTTTTGTGGTAGCTGTGGCAATTGCAGTGGATATGGTGGGCTACCTGCGTGGAAATGGTGTTTTTGGTGTGCTTTTTACCTGGTTGTGGCTGGGCTCGGTTTTGCCTGGCTCCAGACCTCAGTATCCTGGTGGGGCCTGTGGCGGCGGCAATGGCTTGCCTGGTTGCAGCTGGGCTGGGCTTCTCTCAGCTCCATGCCTCTAGTTGTGCTGATATCTCTCCTGAGATTTTAGCCGTGATGTTGGTTGGGCTTGTAATCATCTTAAGGCTTGACTGGGGCTAGCGGAGCCACTTCTAAGATGGTTCACTTCTCAGATGGTTCATGACTTTGTGAAGAGTCTTGAGCTCCTCACTAGCTCTCGGCAGTAGTCCTCAGTTCCTTGCCATGTGGGCTTCTCATAATGCTGCCTAAGTGTTCTCAAAACATGGCAGCAGGACTCCCATCATGTGAGGGATCTGAGAAAGAAAGAACAGAGAGGAAGCCACAGAGCATTTTTATGAACTACTTCTGGAAGTGAGACATCATCACTCCTGCCTTATTCTATTTGTTAGAAGGCACTGAGTCCAGCTCCATCTCTTGAAAGAAAGAGTAGCAAAGAATTGTGGACATATTTGAAAAGTACCACACTTTGTCATTCCTCCATGGATTGTAAAGGTAGCATTAGCCCCACTGCTCCATCCAGACCACTATTCCACGTGAATTTATAGCCTTTCTTCTTTTGAAGATGTTGCCAGTCTTTAGCACCCACTACTCCTCATGTCGGGAATTACACCCATGTTTTGCCAGTCATGAAACCTGCATCTTGGTCATGGCCAAGACTGGGAAGGCTGAGGAACTGTAACACTTCCTCCAGACTGCAAACAAACTTCAGATGGGTTACTCTAGACCTCATCACTGACCTACATCCTTCACATGAGGGTAGTAGATAGTATCGACACACTTCACACAAGTCCCTGTTCACATCAGTCAGGGTGGGGATCAAGAAGACACACTGCCCCTGTGACTACCTGGCCACTTGATTTCTGACTACTGTCTCCAGTCTATCTCCTGATTTTTTTTTTTTTTTCAGGTAGAGACAGTTCTGATTGTCTCCTGATATGGGAAGGAATAGTTGAGGCATTCCAACTCTGTATTTACCCATTCTTGGCCCACATTCAACTGATTGATTACCATACATGAAGTGTCAACTGTATACTCAAGAACATCTTCCTACCAACAGCTCCCCTGGTCCTTTCATCTCACTTTTTACAAGTCTCTGCATCCAACTTGTTACACTCCAACATCCCCAACAGTACAATTATGGTTTCTATGCACCCCCTGCCTCCACTAACATCCTGGCAACCAGGTTGTACAAGAGAAACTATACTCTCTGCTGGTCCAGAAATTAAGGTAACCAGAGCCAGGCCATGTGGGAGATCATGAGCATGGGACACATCCAGCTCTCCTTTTAGTGAGTGCATACCCATCTCCCACCCATGCAGAAGACAATTATTAGGCTTCTTGGGAATGGAAGAGGTCCTTAACCCCTATAGCCTTCTGATGCCAGCTGTCCCTACTTTGTGAATCCACCTCATTTTTCATTGCTTTACAGCAAGGCCAACCCAGAATCATTTATATGATCCAGCAACTAAAGCATTAATTTGGGAATGAGGAAAAGGCTGAAGGAGCTCTTTTCCCACCTAGACTTATTCTACTTGTGAGGAAGTGTAGCAGGGAGGGAGCGAAATTGGCCTCCACAATGACTTTCCTTCCAGTCCACAGGCAAAACAGATTAAGAGCTACTTAGGTCTCTTTTCCACTCAGGGCTGACTAGTCTGAATGGACATGAGCAAGTCCTGAAGGGCCCCTCGTGAGCCAGGCATTAACCCTTCAGTTGTGTTAAACAAAATTATGGGAGGCCATTGTTTTGGATGCTCCGCAGGAGGCCCCAACAGACCAGGCCAAATCAAAATGGAGTCACACATGCTAAGTGTTACATAATCAAATTGACACTGCAAATCCCCAAGCAGACCACTTTTTCCTAAAAACAGGAGATTCATAGCAACCAGACAGAAAGAGGCCAGTTAACCGCAGTAAACTAAAGGAAGTCCCGTATACTTTAACCCTTATAAGAAAAGTAACGTGAGGTAATCTGATATTAACCAATTTACATTTTTCTTTTCTTTTCTTTTTAATTTTTATTGAATTGTAATTGATTATACATATATTGGGGATTCAACGTTGACATATGTTGATCAGCTCAATATTACTAGCATATATATTGTTACAAATTGCACTTATTCTTTTTGCCCCTTGTCCAATCTCTCCCCATCCCCCTATCCCTCCCCCATCCCTCCTCTGATAACCCTAGATTTCTTCTCTCCCTCTGAAAGAGTAATGGTTACTCTGTAGATTTGTTGCCTAGATGATCTGTCCAATGCTGAGAGGTGTGTTCAGGTCCCCCAATATTATCGTAGAGCAGATGCTTCTTCTCTCACTCTAGAATGGGCTTGTGGAGAGAGACATCCTCTTCTTTTCTTTGTCTCTGATGGTGACTCACCTTGTGTTGATGCACTCCAGTGGCTGGTGGACCATCTGCATGGTGATTGTGGCGTCTAGCTGCTTTTGCGGCAGCCGTAGTTATTGTGGTGGCTGTGGTGGGCCACCCACATGGAGGTGCTGTTTTTGGTATGCTCCTTGGTGCTGGTACTGTGCCTGGTTGTTGGGGGGGTTCCGGTCCTCAGCTCCAAGCCTCAAGACCCTGGGTCGGCCTGAGGTACTGGTGGTGTGCCTGGTTGTGGGAGGGGGGTCTGGTCTCTGGCTCCATGCTTCAGGTCCCAGGTGGGCCTCAAGGTGCTGGCAGTGTGCCTGGGCTGGAATTAATTTTTTGTCCTTTGCTTACTTCTAAAATGGGAGAACTTCCTGTGGGGACCAGTATTTGAGCTGTGTGGTTTAACTAAATTGCTGCTTTGCTGCTCATTCCCTAGGGAAGGTTCTTTGTGCAGCTCAGATTTTAATGTTTGACCTTATAGGTACTTCTGACTCTTCAGAGACCCAGTGCACCTCGGTTGTGTAGAAACTGATCTGGGCCTGTCTTTTCATTAAACTGCACCCCATGTGATTCTATATTCCTGACCAGTCTCCTCTGAGCGATCCTTCCCTGATTGGGGTGCTGGTCAGCTGTCCTTGCTATGCCCCAGTGTTGCTCCAGTGTGCCCGTCTCCCCCACCACCTGTGCTGTAAACACTTCCCATGGGATGGGCTGTGTGCCAGTCCCTTGTGATGACTCACCAGCCTCTGAGTGGCTCCTTTTTTTCAGTTGTGGCTCCTTGCTCCTATGTGGGTCCATGGGAACCCTATTAGTGGTCTTGCTGGCCTGGGAGCCACCAAGGCCCTCTTCTCCCCTGCTGCCCCCTACCAACTTCATCCAAAGGGCACAGCTGTGGCTTTTGTCAGCTCCTGCTCTGTGCACTCAGCAGCTCCAACCTTAAAGTGACCGTGGCACAAAATGGTCGGAGTTGTTTTTTCTTTCTCTCATTGTGGCTTCTCCCACCTTAATGCACTCTGTAGGTTTCTCCTCCTCTTCCCCTGAGCTCTAGTGGCCTCAACTTGGCTGTTGTTTTTTTATAGTTGTAAACCGTTTTGTGGGAGAGAGTGACGCTGGGGACCATCTATTCTGCCATCTTGACTGGAAGCCCCAATTCAGCTGTTGTTTTTTTATAGTTGTAAACCGGTTTGTGGGAGAGAGTGACGCTGGGGACCATCTATTCTGCCATCTTGACTGGAAGCCCCAATTTGCTTTTTTCTATTGTTCTGTTTACACGTTCTCACCTTACAAAACCTTTTCTGTCATGTCCATTGGGAGCTCTTATTCTATTTTATGGAATGGGATACTGCCCTGGTTCATGCTGTCTTTAAATTTGTTTTAATTTTGTCTTTTAATATTGTTGGACCATGCAAATAATTCAAGAGGTTTAGAGTAAGGGGGAGCCCCTGTGGGGTTGTGGGCAGTGACTAATTACCAACTGGTACAGAAAGTCCTTAAGTTTCGATAGTTACATCCTGATAAACCCATTGTTAAGTTGAAAATATCGTAAATCAAAAATGCATTTAATACACCTAACCTACTGAACCATAGCTTAGCCCAGTTTACCTTAAACATGCTCAAAACACTTACATCGGCCTACAGTTCAGCAAAATCAACTAACACAAAGCCTATTTTATAATAAAGTGGTGAATATCTCATGTAATTTATTGAATACTGTACTGAAAGTGAAAAACAGAATGGTTGTACAGATATGGGAAGTATGGTTTCTACTAAATGCGTATCACTTCTGCATCATCATAATGTTGAGAAATTGTAAGAAAAACCATCCTGAGTCAGAGACTGCCTGTAAATGGAAACTTCAAAAACTGATAAGAATCAGAATGGCTATAATTATATATACAAACTAAACTTTTTACTGCCGTGTACCTGCTTCTCCAACTCATAATGCCACACAGAGTCTCTTCAGGCTATATAGCCCAGGAACCAGCCTGCTCTGACAATCTGGCCTAAGGTTTCACCCTCATTTTTGCCAGTTGTTCTTTTACTGCACTCTTGGCCTTGATGCTTTGGGTCATCCTTGCTACCCTGGATAGAGCCATTCCTGGACAAGGATTTAGTTTTCCTTGGAATCTTGCCCTTCAGCCTATCCTCAATATTCTGCCCACAATCCCCCACCCCCGGCTACTGGGATCCCAGCTCACAGCCATACCATCCTCCACTCTTTCTCTAAAGGGAGGTGGGAAAGGAGAGATTTTATGGAGTGCTGTAGTGGAAAGACACCAGGATTTGGCCTTGGTGGCCATTACATTTACCGACTTTATTTCCTTGGGCAACCCAAACCAATATGTGGCAGGCAGTGCACTAGGAGCTACAGAAAGTATGAGGTGTACCAGAAAATATAAAGGCATAATGATCCGTCACTCGTGTTTGTAACCATTTGAGATTTATTTCTGTAGTTTCTTTTTTTTCTTTTCTTTCTTTCTTTTCTTTTCTTTTTTTTAAAAAGATGACCAGTAAGGGGATCTTAACCCTTGGCGTGGTGTTGTCAGCACCACGCTCTCCCGAGTGAGCCACGGGCGGGCCCTACTTCTGTAATTTCTTTTTTTTCCCTTTTTTGTCTTTTTTACTGACTGGTAACGGGATCGCAACCCTCGGTGTTG
>NW_007726417.1:725683-741449 GCF_000696425.1 Galeopterus variegatus | reverse complement strand
TTTTTGTTGCTCTTGGAAATGCAAATAGTACTCTGGCAGCACAGCGCACACCTCTCAGGCTAGCTCTGTCCTCTGGCATGCCCGCTCCAGACCCGTCGCCATCTTGCTCCTCTTCCTGATGAAACTTTGAATGGCATGCCAGTTATGCTTTTACCAATGTTTGTAATGCTTTTACCAACATACTGTGAGTCTGAGGGCCAGGAGTAGAAGGAAGGGGGAAATAGTATAGGTGATGAGTGAAGGTCAGAGAGAGAACCTAGCATGGGAGTTAGGTGCCTGGGTCCTTGTGCTACAGGGTCTGTAAAAATTGAGTGGGGAGGAGAGGAAGAGAGGAAAATAGAAGGATATAGAGAGAGATCAGCCCCGGCCCCCCGAGTTGTAGCTAGATACCTATCACTCGATGAGGGGTTACCCTAATCATATTGGGTTGCTCCTCATGAGAGTTCAGTCTTAAAAAACCACCGGGGCTATTTGTCTGAGAGATATAAAACTTAGAAAGAGGCTTTTTTGGGTGATAAGGAAGAGAGAACTTCGGAGTTGATTCTCAAGACCACAGTCTTGCTTCTGCAGAGCTGGTCTGAGGACTGAGATATCTTCTCTCCTAGCCTTCAAAAAGTGACCTCACCTCTCTCAGCCTCGGTGTCCTCATTTGAAAATAGTAATAATTCTTGCCTTGCAGTAGGTGATCGAGCTTAGAAGTAGTGTCTAAAGAGTCTGTCACCAAGCCGGGCTGACTTGGGTTTGAGGTCCGTCCTGTCACTTGTGGTCTGTGCGCTTGTTTCAGGGGCAAGGGCGGGGAGTGGGATTAGGTGCTTGGTGTCATCTACCCTGCTAGCATCTTAAAACCCACAGCCAGGTTTGCTGGGGCTGCCATAATAGCATAAGCCACAGACTGGGTGGCTTTAAATGACAGAACTTGATTTTCTCACAGTTCTGGAGGCTAGAAGTACAAGAACGAGATGTCGGCAGGTTTGGTTTCTCCTGAGGCCTCTCTCCTTGGCTGGCAGACAGTTGCCTTCTCCCTTCACATCACCTTTCCTCTGTGTGCTCTGGCCCCTGATTTCTCTCTGGGTGCTCAAATGTCCTCTTGTAATGACAGCAGTCACACTGGATAAGGGCCCACCATGTTAACTTAATCACCTCTTTAAAAGCCCTATTTCCAAATACAGTCATGTTCTGAGGTGTGGGGGCTCAGGGCTTCAACGTGAATTCGGAGGGTGGGCACAGTTCAGCCCATCGCAGTCCCCTCCCCTCAGAAAATCAGATCTCATTCCCACAGGGGATGTCATCAGGGACACAGAGCTCGTCCCCCGGAATCCTCATTCTCTCAGAAAAGGCATACGATGCGTAGTTTGGTTTTCACCCACAGTTCCTGGCTCCTTCTAACCTTCCCCACCTTTCTGTCTTGGAGCTGGCCATAAAGAAATTCTCAGACCAATTCTCTGATTGTAGGTCCTAAGACCCCCATTCAAGAAGGGGTCCTGTTTCACACCCAGGAGGAAGGACTGCTGCACAGAGAGGCCAAGAAGAGCCTGAACAAACGGGTTTCCCCACCCAGTCTGTTAATGTTAGAACACACCCTTTTTGTTCAATCATATTTCTACATAGTTGACCATGTTTCAATCATGCCTATGTAATGAAACTTCCATAAAAACCCAAGAGCACAGGGGTCAGGGACCTTCCTGATAGCTGAACACATGGAGGTTTCTTGTGGGTGACACACCAGGGAAGGACATGGAAGCTCCATGATCCTTCCCCATACATTGGCCTATGAATCTCATTATCTATGTCCTTTGTAATATCCTTTATAATAAACTGGTAAATGTAAGTATGCTTTTCCCCGACTTCTGTGAGCTGCTTAGCAAATCGATCAAACCTGAGGAGGGGGTTATGGAAACCCCAATTTATAGCCACTCAGACGCACGGATAAAACAGCCTGTAGCTTGTGATTGGCATCAGAGGGGTGAGGGGTTGGGGGCAGTGTTGGGGAATGAGCCCTCAACCTGTGGGATCCGATACTATAGTCAGGTAAATAGTGTCCAAACTGAATCGCACAGCACCCGGCTGGTGTCCACTGAAGCATGGCTGGCTTGCTTGCTGCTGGGGAGAGATCCCCACGTATTTGGTCACAGAGGTCTGTCTTCTATGTTGGTTGTTGTGCTGTGGGAGCAGAGGAAAGGCAGTTTGTGTGTTTTCCCTCCTAACAAGGAAATAGAAAGAATTTACACAAAACATGTTGGCTAAGCACACCAGCTAGGTTCGCTAAAATAAAATGCTAAGAGAAGCAACTGGAACTCTCATATATAGCTGCCCCTGGCCTTTAGTGTACTGGCACGACACCGTGATTCCTAACCTCTTGGTGATTCTCCCAATTCCAGACTTTTCTATCTTCATATGACCTAATGGCCTTTGATCCAGAGTATTTCTCCATTCCTTCTGTACCTCACCCCTTACTCACTCACACACACACACACACACACACACACACACACACACACACACACACACACACACCTTATCACTTCGTAACACCACATGGGAAAGTTCAGAAGCAGCTGAACTCACCATGTAGAAGGGACTTTTAGGGAGTGGCCACAACAGGCTTATGAAAAAGACCCCATCTTTTTCTCTGATGACAAGATTTCTCTTTTGAAGGGGAAGGCAGGACTCCCAAAGATCTCTCATGGGGAAGGAGATTCAGTGAGAGACCATCCCAGGCTCATCCCTCACTAGTAGCAGAGCATTCAGGGTGCTGCAGCCAAAGATACTTGGTATCACCATGACTTGGGAGGTGAAAGTGCACTGAGACCAGTGAGGCTTCTATCATAGGAGTCAGGACCCCAGGAGAAACAGAGCACTCACCTCATCTCTATAGAGACAGAGAGAGACACTTACAAGACCTCTGCTTTCAGGCTGAAAAATGCATCCATCCCACAGAGACACTGTAGGGAGGGGTTAATATTCCTACCTCACTAAGTGTCCTCCCTGTGGTCTCCTGTTGGGGCTCCCCATTGGCTGACTCCAGCTGGAAGCCAGAGGCAGGAGATCCCGTTGCTGCAGTCCCCATAGATCTGCCACTCACAGTGCAAAGCGAGGGGAAAAGGAAGGAGAGTGAATCTGAAAAAGGAAACAGAAAGTGTCCAGAACAGTCCACCTCTCCCCCCTCAGCATCCACCATTTCCCTTTGTCCAGATGAAAATCAGACTCCTTGATACACAAGACACCCTGTTCCCACCCATTACCCAATCACTGTAGCATTGTGAGATAGTGACAATGAAGTCCTGCTCCCATAGCATTAGACCACCGGTTCTTTTTTTTTTTTTTTTTTTGATTGGTAAGGGGAAAGGAGAGTGAATCTGAAAAAGGAAACAGAAAGTGTCCAGAACAGTCCACCTCTCCCCCCTCAGCATCCACCATTTCCCTTTGTCCAGATGAAAATCAGACTCCTTGATACACAAGACACCCTGTTCCCACCCATTACCCAATCACTGTAGCATTGTGAGATAGTGACAATGAAGTCCTGCTCCCATAGCATTAGACCACCGGTTCTTTTTTTTTTTTTTTTTTGACTGGTAAGGGGATCGCAACCCTCTGCACAGTGTTGTCTGCACCACACTCAGCCAGTGAGCACACTGGCCATCCCTATATAGGATCTGAACCCGCAGCCTTGGCGCTACCAGCACCGCACTCCCCTGAATGAGCCACGGGGCTGGCCCAGACCACTGGTTCTTCATCAACCACAATGAGAAAACGATGTGATAGCTGCTGAGGTCCTGGGTGTGGAGCTGGTGGCAATCACAGCTGCCTCCTTTCACCACCCATTCCATGTTCCCTCACCACCTCCTTGGGACCACTGACGGGTGACCCATACCTTCACTCCTATGGGGGTGAGTCTTGGATGGTCTTGTGCTTATCAGGTTTCTGCACTTTTCCACCGAATTGGGGCCACTGGCCAAGGAAATATCACCCCCCACAAGTTGCCTGCCTTCCAGACCCAGCCACCCAACATCCGTCTGGTCATCGGGGTCAGTCGTCCCTCTGCTTTGCTGTTGTTTCAGCAGCACGAGGAGCACAGAATGGCAGAGGGCGGTCCTGGCTTTCTATCGACTCCAGCTATGATGGGATTCTTCATCCACATTGTCCCAAGGTCACAGGGACAAGAAGCAAACATTCTTGCAGTGGGTTGTTCGGTGCAGCAGTGGGAGGGGCACTCCTTATTTCCTGGACCCACGCGTGCTGGCCATGGAGGAGGTGGCATGATAGGCTGGCCATGCAGGAGGTGGCATGATAGGCTGGCCGTGGAGGAAGTGGCATGATAGGCTGGCCGTGGAGGAGGTGGCATGACAGGCTGGCATGGAGGAAGTGGCATGATAGGCTGGCCGTGGAGGAGGTGGCATGACAGGCTGGCTGTGGAGGAGGTGGCATGATAGGCTGGCTGTGGAGGAGGTGGCATGACAGGCTGGCCGTGCAGGAGGTGGCATGATAGGCTGGTCGTGCAGGAGGTGGCATGACAGGCTGGCCGTGCAGGAGGTGGCATGATAGGCTGGCCATGGAGGAAGTGGCATGATAGGCTGGCCGTGGAGGAGGTGGCATGACAGGCTGGCTGTGGAGGAGGTGGCATGACGGGCTGGCCGTGGAGGGGGTGGCATGATAGGCTGGCCGTGGAGGAAGTGGCATGATGGGCTGGCCGTGGAGGGGGTGGCATGATAGGCTGGCCGTGGAGGAGGTGGCATGATAGGCTGGCATGGAGGAGGTGGCATGATAGGCTGGCCGTGGAGGGGGTGGCATGATAGGCTGGCATGGAGGAGGTGGCATGACGGGCTGGCCGTGCAGGAGGTGGCATGATAGGCTGGCCATGGAGGAAGTGGCATGATAGGCTGGCCGTGGAGGAGGTGGCATGATAGGCTGGCCATGGAGGAAGTGGCATGATAGGCTGGCTGTGGAGGAGGTGGCATGACGGGCTGGCTGTGGAGGAGGTGGCATGACGGGCTGGCCGTGGAGGGGGTGGCATGATAGGCTGGCATGGAGGAGGTGGCATGATAGGCTGGCATGGAGGAGGTGGCATGATAGGCTGGCCGTGGAGGAGGTGGCATGATAGGGTGGCCGTTCAGGAGGTGGCATGGTAGGCTGGCCGTGGAGGGGGTGGCATGATAGACTGGCCATTGGTGTAAGATGTACAGCATTTCCTGTTGGATGGCAGGGTATGGTCTCTCACTGGTGTCCTAATAAGCCACTCATGGGCCGTTCCATTCTGATAAGCCGACTGCCTCAGTGTAGTGGGCACTCGGGAAGGTCAGTGAGTCCCACGGGTGGGAGTAACTAGCTCATGTCCTTTGCCTTATGATGTGTCCCCGAGTGGGAAGCAGCGCGGCACGGGACACCATCGCAATACAAAAGACATTTTCTAAATCCGAAAACGGCAGTGTTCACAGAAGTGCTGAGTGCAGGGAGGGAAAATCAGAACCCACAGTGTGTGTCCATCCCTGTGAGGACAAAGCTACGTCCCCTCCCTGACAGGAAGTGTGCTGTGTCTTCGACCTCCCTCCAGTGGCCAGGTCATCCTGCTGTAGAACGACGCCATGCCAGGGGCTTCACAGTGGCCTCTGCCTGTGTTGGGTTGGGTGCTGAGCACAGTCAACAGCCAGTCAGCCTGGAGAGAGTCAACCCATTTGTCCTAACCATGTACGGCCTCTGTCCCTGCCCCATGGCCATGTTGCATGTAGACCCAGTGAGCAAGCTCTGCTGGGGAAGGAAGCTGCCAGATGCTGTCCACTGAATATTAAGAGCTGTCTCCTCAGTCAGTGTGTGTCCTGGTGGGCATGCGCGTGGGACATGCAACCCCACACTCTGCCCGTCCCCAGAGGACTGTCTGCATCTTCTTCCTGTCTCAGTTTTATTCTTTTATTCTGTTCTTGACCAGGGGGCCCACCATGGATCCATTTACAAGTGGACCTAAGGCTATGTCTCCCTCCGTACAGGTGGACCCCTGAAGTTTTCCCACCTGGATGATTTCCCTACTTCACTCCTTCAGGGCCACCTGTGAGTGGGACACTAATGTAGCTGCCATCCCCCTTACATGGCATGGCACCAGCTCACCATGAAGATTCATCCATAAACCTTGTCTGCACTTTCTTTCCCCTTTAAAGAAATCACAGGGAATCCCCAGGAGTCCATATTGTGGTAGAGGGAGAGGCAGGGGGAGCAGGTGCCATGGGAGTCTGAGCCACCTGCTGGGGCATTTACCTGTGTCTTTCTTATTTTCTTAACCTTGATCTCATACACACCTTTCCCATGGATGGTGGGTGCTTTGGTGCATGCCCAGTGTCATGGCTTGGTAGCTCAGACAGCACGCAGGACATTATGTGCAGTTCAGGTGACAATGCCCTTGTTGGTGTCCCACAGTCAGACATTTAGATTTCACTGTTCCCTGTAACAAGCCAGGAGCTGCTTTCCAAATGGGGGATAGCATCTGCAGAAAGAGGCATGGATTTTCTCTAAAACCTGCAGTTCTGCACTGTGAATCTCAAATTGGAGCTTGTAAGAAGCTCCATAAAAAATACGCCAGGTTTTTTTGTTTGTTTTTGCTTTTGCAGCTGGCTGGTATGGAGCTGAGTTTGACAGATGCTCTTATTTTCATTGATTTCTAAATACACTCACCCAAGAGTTATTTAGAATACAGTATTTTATGATTCTAATTGGAAGATTTTGGTGAGGAGAGCAGTGGTAATTTCTACTATAATTCTATTAGTATTTAAATGGTTTTTCCTTTTTATAATTTATGGATATTTCCTATATGGCCTATTGTGTACCATCCCTACTCTTTGATATTTAACATATCCACATTTGTCAACACTTAATTTTACTTCTTCAGAACCAGCATGAGGATTAGTAAAGTCTGGTTTCCTCTTACATGAAGTAAAAATTTTGCCCAATTGTGTTTGTGTAACCAGGTTACAAGATTTAAAAAAGCTATTGCAAGTAACTGATCCATTGCAAAAAAAAAAAAAAAAAATCAGCTGTGGGCTACTCTGGGAGAAGAAAGCATTGGGACATAGATTTTATTTGTTTATTTGCAGGAATGAGAAGCAGCTTATGGTCATTTGATTTCTAAATTATTCATGTTGGGTCTAAAGTCAACTTCAGCCAACAAAGAACCAACTTCCCAAACTGTTATAATTCTAGTGTGACTTGCAAAGGTGAGGGGGGAAGAAAAAGAGGGTGGAGAACATGAAAAATAGGAGCAAATGAAAAGTAGCTAAAGAATGGAGATAAAGAAAAAGGAAGCAGAGACACAGCATGAACAGTCATGGTTCGTAGTATCTACAGATCAGCCTCTCTTCTGGACATTAACCTCAAATTGTATCTCAGAAAGAGGTTGAGTCTTGGGCCGGCCCAGTGGTGCACTGGAGAGTGCGCCGCTTGGGAGTGTGGCGGCGCTCCCGCCGAGGGTTCGGATCCCATGCCTGATCCTGACCAGGTGAGCCCTGACCTCAAACCTAAACCCTGACTCTTATTTGCAGTGCAGACTTGAACTTTAAAGACCCTAAAATTGCCATTCCCCAAGCGGCCATTCACCCCAGGAGATGGTGCTTAACTGTGATGCTTATTGAAAAAAATTACTTCCTTGGGCTTTGTTGGGAAAAAATAGGAAAATGGTCATGGCCCCTCAGATGTTCAGAATCTTGCCGAGCATCTGCTGTACATATGCTCAGGTGTTCTTTGTTACTACTTCATGTAAGTTGTGTGTGGGCACCCAGGTGTCCAGGGTTGTGGAGTTCAGTATAAAACACTAACAGCTCTGATCCACAGTGCGTCTCAGAACTCTCAGAGAAGCCACTAGGATGGTTGCTCCTAGATCTGAATAAAACCCATTCATTTTTCTATACCCACGGCTCCCAGAACCTTTTTTTTTTTTTGGTATTACCTAGCTCACAGACCTGCGTGTGGAGGGTTTGTAGCCCAATCTGTGCAACAGACTTGAGGGGCCTATAAGCCCTATCTTTACAGGCTTCCATTCCTTCCACCACTTCTTCCCTTCTCAGTCAGGTGTCTTCACTGTCTGGGCACATTTCTTTGCTTCCTTTTATTCACCTTCCACTCCTCTGTGTTCACTTTCTATCTTCCCTTGATTGCTTTACCAAGGTCACCAACATCTTCCTTTATTGCTAAACCTGCCAGGAACTCCTCAGGTTTGTTTTGCAGCATTTGACATTGTAACCACTTCTTTTCCTGGAATAACCTCTCTGAGGGCAAATACAAATTTTAAAAAAAAAATTATTTTTCACTGGTGCCAAAAGGAAAGTGACCTCCCTCCCACCCTCTTCTTTTAAAGCATTTTCCTTGGAAGAGGTGTAACTGTACATTCTTTCTCCATCCCTTTGAGAGGTATGTAAAACTTTAAATCTAAACAAGCCTTTTGCCAGCTTTACAACCCAGGACTGTCTGTCTTGAGGATCTGGGAGCCGTCTCTCCGAAATGTAAACATCAAAGGATATGGGGCCCCTCTCCCAGTATCTACGACAAGGTAGGAGCCTAACTTTGGTGGGCACTTCATTTAAGCTGCAAAACTACCTCCTGTCAAACATATGAGAAGTGCATTTTTCCTCTGATAAACCCAATTAATTAACACAGATGGTCAACCCAGTTACCAGGTGAATTTGGGATGAACTATGTGCTCATGCAGTTCTGTCAAGTCTTCTACTTGAGGACCAGTTACTATTTAACTTGAACGTGTGTGTATGTGTGATGGTTGGCTCTATAAAAGAGTGAGATTTCTTTTTGTCTTGGCAATCTCTTAGCAGATTGCCTGGGATGTGCATCACATTCTGGTTTAATGTTTATTCAGTAATAAAACTGTTTTCTTTCTTTTCTACCTTTGTGGGGAGGTTTTCTGCATTGAAAGGAGACTTTGGTGTCCCCCCCCCCCCATTGCTTCAGAGCCTTGGTTTTAGTTACGTTTTCCCAACACCCCACGCCCTGTGAATTTCTAAGACATCAACCCTTCTATCCTCTCTTCATCCTTTTTAAGCTGCTTCACCAGCCTTTAAATGTGGCTGTTCCCCAGCGTCTGCCTTGGGCCCCATCCTCTCACTGCTCACCCCCTCTCCCGCCCGCACCATGAATTCCCTCCCCTTCAGTAAGCCGATGCCTCTCTAATGTCTAACTCTAGGCAGGGCCTGGCTCCTCCACCCCAGGCTCACAAACCCTCCTTCCAATTGGGTGTCTCCACTGGGATGTCCCATTGGAAACTCTTGTGGTGGATGCAGTTCATGTTTTCCGCCTGCTCAGCATGTATTAAACACTTTTGCTGTATTTTGGGAATTTGCTGCCTTCCCAAGGTAGAAGCCAGAAAGTTGACTTTCCCAGCATTCCTTGCAGAAATGACACAGACCTGTAACCTAGGCTTCCCAGTCAGACACAGGATCATAAGCAAGGGACACCAGGAGGCAGAGGACACATGGCATCGGCTTTGTTTGTTTTGAATGAGGATGCATGGTGGTCCGGCGCTTCTGGAGTCTGGGGTCAGTGTCAGCAGCGCGGTGTGCATTGTGGTTTCTGCACCCAGCAGTGAGCAGAAGGTCCTGACCACAGCTGCACTGTGCCTGTGCTTTGTCCTGGGCCATACAGCCTCCAAGCCTGTTTCTTTGGTACCCTTGGAGCTCTGTGATCTTCCTACAGTGCCCTTTAACCAATTCCCTTCCTGCTTCAACTAGCTGGAGTGAGTGAGGTTGTTTCCTCTCCAATCCGCTCTTGTACCTTGTTCCCTCTCTTAGAGAAAGGTACCCCTGGGCACTTGTCACCCCAGCTGGATTACCAGTAGATATTCACCACACTTCCACTTTTCCTGCCCTCCACATCGGGGGTCACTCATTTCTTTCCCTTCTGTGTCCTAAATCTCTCTTTACTGTGTCTCCTCCTCCCCACCCTGTGGCCACCACCTCAGTTCAGACCACTACCAATTCTTCCTTGGATTTACGCAGTGGTCTCCCCCTTGTCTCCCTGTCTCTACTGCTGCCCACCAGCATCCAGCCAACTCTTTTGTCTGTGGCTGAGTTCTCAGTTCCCCCTCTGGTCATGTCTCTCCTGCTGACCTTTCCAGAGTTCCCAAGTGCACAGGATCAGATCCAAGGTGCTGATGATGGCATTTGAGACTTTGCATGATCATGCCTCTGCAGTCCCCTCAGCAGCGGCCCCACCTACCCCCATCTGTAGCGATATTAAATTCACTTTTTCAATTTATTTATTATTTATTTATTTTTTGGAGGCTGGCTGGTACAGTGATCCAATCAATTTAGTTTTTTGAATAGGTATTATATTTACATGGCTCAGAAATTTATATACGTGTATGTATATACCTGTATAGACATGAAAATCTTTAGTCCCTGTTTCCTTTCTACCAAGGTCCTACCCAACATGCCAGCCCCAAAGGTGAGCCCTGCAACTAGTGATTTATGAAGCTTTCTATGGTTCCTTTATGCAAAGAAAATAAGAGTTATTTTATTTATTTAATTTTTTTTTCCTTTTTGTCTTTTTTCGTGACCGGCAACGGATCACAACCCTCAGTGTCACACCTGTACCAGACCGGGACCGGCAACGGGATCGCAACCCTCAGTGTCGCGCCCGCACCTCGCTCAGCCAGTGAGCAGGAACCGGTCTGTATGTGGGATCCGAACCCTCGGTGGGAGCGCCGCTGCGCTTCCCAAGCGGCGCACTGTAGCAGTGCGCCACCGGGCCGGCCCAATAAGAGTTATTTTAAATTGTGATGAAATACATACAGGCAACATAAAATTTAACATTTTAACTATTTTTAAGTGTATCGTTGAGTGGCATTATGTACATTCATATTATTGTGCAACCGTCACCATCCTCCACCCCCAGAAGTTTTCCATCTTCCCGGACAGAAATTCTGTCCCCATTAAACACAAACTTCATTCCTCCCTACCTCAGGCCCCGGCAACTACCCTTCCACTGCTTCTATGAATGTGGCTAATCTAGCTCCCTCACATGAGTGAAGTCAGACAGTAGTTGTTCTTCTGTGTCTGGCTCATTTCACTCAGCATGGTGTCCTCAAGGTTCATCCATAGTGTAACATGTGTCGGAATTTCCTTCCTTTTAAAGGCTGAATCATATTCCCTTGTATGTGTAGACCACATTTTGTTTATCCATTCACTTGTGGTTTTCACCTTTTGGCTATTGTCAACAGTGCTGCTATGAACACAGGTATGCACATATCTGTTTGAGTCCCCGCTTTCACTTCTTTGGGGTATACACCCAGAAGTGGAATTGCCAGATCACATGGAAATTCTATGATTACTTTTTTGAGAAACCATGATGATGGCTGTATTACATTCCCACCAGTAATGCACAAATGTTCCAATTTCTCCTTGCCAATACTTGTTATTCTCTGTTTTTCTGATCATAGCCATCCTGAAGGGCATAAATTGTGGTTCTTGTTTGCATTTCCCTAATGACTGATGTTAAGCATCTTTTTATGTGCTTATTGGCCACTTAAGAATTGTTTTTTACGTCTCCCTTTATGATGCAAAAGGCAGCACACCATACACTGCTCTGCTTCTCGTTTTTCTCACTTTGCAGTGTATCTTGGAAGTCTTTCCATACAGACAGACAGCATCCCTGATTTGTTTTTACAGTTGCACAGTATTCCACAGTATGGGCCATGGCTTATTTAACTAGTTCCCTATAGATGAACATTTGGGTCATTTCCATTCTTTCGCCATTACCAACACTGCAGTAACTAGCCTGTATCAATGTCATTTCACTTGTTTGCAATTCCCAGATGTGGACTGGTTAGTCAGAAGGTAAGTGCATTTGTGATTTTGATAGAAATTGCCAAGTTGCTGTCCTCAGGGTTTGTATCAATTTGCACTACAGCCTGCCTTGACTCACTGCATGGTATGCTAGAATACGTTTAGGTTTTTTTGCTAAGCTGATTGATGAAACATTTCTCTTATTAAGGGTGGGTTGAGCATCAAGGGTCCTTTGCACCTCCTTTCCTGTGAGCTCTTTTTCCTCGTGCATTTCCATATCTATCCATTCTTATCTGTCCTCTCTAATGAATCAGGTATTCTTTCCTCCAGGTCTTTCCACATGTAATTCTTTCTGCTAATATCACCTGCCCCATGCCTCCCCACTCTTCACTCTTTGAGACTCATTTCCAGTGTCACCTCCAAGAAGCCACCTCAGATATTTCCAGACCAGATTAACCCTTGTTTGATTGCCCTGGGTCTGAGTCTTTTCAGCAAACTGCATCCCCTGCAGTTCTATATTGCTGACCAGTCCCCTTTGAGTGGACCTACGCTGATTGGGTGGCAGATCAGCTGTCCTTGCTGTGCCCTGTTGTTCCCCCGGTGGGCCCATTTCCCCCACCACTCGTGCTCCAAATACTTCCCATGGGTGGGCTGTGCTCCAGTCCCTTGTAATGACTCACTGGCCTCTGAGTGGCTCCTTTTTTTCAGTTGTTGTGGCTCCTCATTCTGATGTGGGTCCACGGGAACCTTGTTAGGGGTCTTGCTGGCCTGGGGGCCACCAAGGCCCTCTCCTCCCCTGCTGCCTCTAAACAATTTCATCCAAAGGGCACAGCTGTGGTTTTTGCCAGCTCTTGCTCCATGTACTCAGCATCTCCATTCTGGAAATAGCCAGCATTCGAAATGGTTGGAGTAGTTTTTTCTTCCTCTCATCATGGCTTCTCCCACCTTCATGCACTCTGTAGGTCTCTCCTCCTCTTCCCCTGAGCTCTAGCAGCCCCAGCTTGGCTGTCATTGCTTTTTAATAGTTGTAAGTTGGTTGATTTCTGGGAGAGAGTGATGCTGGGGACCGTCTAATCCGCCACGTAGGGCATCATACATTAACTGAACCTTCTTTATCAAACTCAGACCCAGACCGGAGTTTCTATACAACCCAGGTGCACCAGATCTCAACAGAGCTTGAAGCACCTACAAAGTCAACTATTAAAACCTGAGCTGCACAAAAAGCCTTCCCCAGGAAATTAGCAGCAAAGCAGCAATTTAGCTCAACCACAGAGCTCAAGTACTGGTCCCCACAGGAAGTTCCCCCATTTTAGAAGTAAGCAAAGGACAACAAATTAGTTCCAGTGCAGAGTTTAAGTGGTGGGAACAGCAAATAATCCAACAGAGAACTGACAGGAAAAATACCCACAGACCAGAGAAAAAGTTTGATATTAACTGGTAAAGGTCTCACAACACCAAAGAACACCTATAACACCTAGAAGGACTGGAAGTCCCCTGGGCTACCGAGGCAGGGAGGGGGGAGGGCTTGGGGCCTCAGCCATGACCCCTGACACCCACAACCAGTCCTAAGTGGGGGGGGGGGGTGAGGGCCTCAGCCACGCCCCACCGACACACACAACTAGCCCAGCGACCGCCACCAAGCCACTGCAGAATTACCCCAGGCTCCCAAGCTGGGATGGTGGTGGGGCAAGGGCTTCAGCCACATCCCTCTGACATCTGCACCCAGCTCAGCAATGACCAAGCCACTGCTGGAAGTCCCCTGATCTCCCATGCAGGAATGAGGGGGGTACCACAGGCCTCGACTACAACCCCCCTCCTTCCTCCTTCTCCCACCCTATTTCCTTCCCTTTTTACCCCTCTCCCACCTCCCCAACTGCTCTGCAATGACATCATAGAATGTAAAAGAAAAATAATAAATAAAAATAAATAAAGGTATAAGGCCCAGCACTTTGCCTGGCACACAGTGGGTGCTCAATAAATGCTAGATTCTATGTTTGAAGAATGGCTGCCTTAGAGTGATTGGTGTTTGCTGACGCTCAACTGTCGGGCAGAAGGCAATGCCCACCTCCCCAGCCCCCAGCCCCCACTAATTCTAAGGGGATTTAAAATAATATCAGTCAGGGCCAGAAACTAAATATTTCAACAGAGAGAATTAAGTATAAGAATCATTGCCCAGTGTTGGAGAACTGAGAAGGCACAGAAGGATAAATGAGGTGAGAACTGTATCCAGGTTCCAGTGGGAAGCAGAGGCCCTGGGAGGGAAACCCACTTGCCTAGGGTATCAGGGGCTCCTTGGAAAGCCAGGTAATAGGACCCTGGGATCCAGTCTCTCAGTTCCTCCTGTAAGCTGAGATACTGGAATCTTAGTAACAACGGATAATATTTTCAAGCATTTACTGTGTGCCAGGCTCTGCTCTCAGCCAGGTAATAGGACCCTGGGATCCAGTCTCTCAGTTCCTCCTGTAAGCTGAGATCCTGGAATCTTAGTAACAACGGATAATATTTTCAAGCATTTACTGTGTGCCAGGCTCTGCTCTGAGTATCTTACATGTGTTAACTCACGTCATTCACACAACAACCTTACACGGTAGTTATTGCTTCTTTTCTGTGTTCTACAGATGAGGAAACTAAAGCGCAGAGAGGTCAAGTAACTTGCACAAGGTCCCACAGCCAGGAAAAAGCAGAGCTGGGTTTAAACCCAGGCAATCTGGTTCCTGAACCTTTGCACTTAACCACTATATCCACTGCCTTTCCTAGCAAGCAGGGGCTGTATGAATGATCTCAGGGACCTTCTAATACTAACCACTAACACTGTTATATGTCACGCCCTGTTCTAAGCATTTTGCATATATTAACTCATTTAATCATCAAAACAACCCTATGAGGTAGATGCTGTCATGGTCCCATTTTAGAGATGAAGAAACTGAAGCCCAAAGAGGGGAAGTCCCTTGTCTGAGGTCTCACTCTTGGTCAGTGACAAGACCTGTGTTCGGCCCACAATTTGTCTGAGCCAGAGCCAGGATCTGGAAGAACATACTGTTCTCTTAGGGATTAAGAAAGCATATCTTGACCTAGACCTCCCAGCTCTAAATTTGGCATTTTTTAACATACATCATGCCCCTGGGAAAGTAAAAATCAGCTCAGACTATGAAAATCTGTCCAGTCATTTATTGCACTTGAATAACAGGTGCAGATAAGGCCAGCTGCAAAGTTAGCAGGAAGCAGCATTTCTTCCAAGGATATGCTGTGCCTGGAGGGTGTCATAACTACTCAGAGAATGCTCTGAGTGATTACTGCCTCCTTACCCACTTGTTCTCTAAAATTAGACCATCATCATGAAGGATGATGCCTGGAAAAATAAAGAAATGAAATGAAGTAAGATAAAATTAGACCATCAGAAGCTCTGCTGATTGATTTTATCAGTAGAATGAAACATCCCACACTTGCCTGGTGGATCTAAGTCACTTTGACACAGAGGAGCAGCCTCAATTTCCAGCCCAGGTGTGGAGCTTCAGTGGAAAGGTTTCTGGAGACATTCCTCATGTATCTTAATTTTGCTTTCAGACTACCAAAATACTGCTTCAATTAAATTTCACCTAAATGTTACCGTCCTCCCCAAATCTGTCAAATAAAAACTATTAAGCAGACAAGTTTAAATTTTAATTGAGTTTATTCAAGCAAAGCAAAACAAAGCAAACAAAACCAAAATGAATCACAAATCCAGCAGCCTTCCAAACCAGAGCATGTTCAGAGAACTCCAACCAATAACATGATCTGACAGCATTTATAGGAAACAGAAGTGCAGTGTAGAAATAGGTTAATTGGTTACAGCTTAGTCAGTTAATTGGTTACAGAGCCTCCTGCAAATAAGTAAAGCTTAGCTGCTGTAGTTAAACTCTGTATTAGTTTGGTCTGTCAGGCTTAGTGTAGGAGTCTAGTCCAAATCAATGGCCTCCCACAAATCTTAACAAAACAAATCCCTGGGGCTGGCAGATTAG